>NC_056520.1:18473019-18496534 GCF_014905685.2 Nematolebias whitei
GTGTGTGTGTGTGTGTGTGTGTGTGTGTGTGTGTGTGTGTGTGTGTGCGCGCACTAATTTCAGCTTTTTTTCCAGATAATTTCCACTTTTTGTGCTCATTTCTGCTTTTTTCAGCCTAATTGGGCAAACATGTTCTTTCTGCATTCTTATGGTAATTTAAGCTTGTTCTACCGTTTCAGCTACTATACCCGTTTAGCATTTTTTTAATAAATTTCAGCTGTTTTCAGATAAATTCATTTTTTGTGGTAACCTGCTACTTTTAGTCTAATTAAAAAAAAAAATTCTGAAGACTTCCCTTTATAAAACAGTATTTTAGCTAATAGCTACCTGTTTTCTACTTAAACTTTCGTATGAATGTAATGTTTTTGTGAGGTTTTTAAAATGTTTTATTCAATTTTTACAAACCGGATTCCAAAAAAGTTGGGACACTAAACAAATTGTGAATACTCTGTGAAACTGAAATAATCTGAATTATTTTAGAGTTAAATTTAAGCAAAGGACTGATCTATCAAAACCGTTCAAACTCATCCTGTCAAAGTGAAGGGGAGAAACGGCCTTATAAGCCGTTTTCACTCCAGCTTGTGTGACATCTGTCATCACAAAATGACCCTCTGTGATGGAACTGCATCCTCAGGGTGGAGGAACGGGACCAGAGCGTTACATTCACACACTCGCATGGAGGCAGGGAGTGTCAGAGCTGTCACTGGGGTCAGGCGAGAGATGTGTGATATCTGGACAAAGCTGAAGTGTTTCACATTCACTGAAGAGGCTCGGTCTGTTTTAGTCTCTTTGTGGAGTGGATTATTAAAACATGAACAAAGAGACAAGGTTTGTCTTTAGTCCGGATTTAAAAAAAAATCTCAGTTTTAGTAATTTGAAGTCGCAACGGAAAGTTAAGGCAAAAAACTACTGTAAAAACTACATCAGACGGTGCAGTTTGAAAAAGTTTACTCCAATAGATTTCCATATGTACTGATATGCACAGGGAGTAAAGCAAATAAGATTTGATGAAAACTTAAGAGCTTACCCAAGCATCATCAGCCCCGCCCCCCAGATGTGTTTTATCAGAAACATTCAAACAAAAACATTTTCATCCGTTTTCGTAAGCTAGAAATAAATAAGCATTTATGTCTGAAAGAGTTTAACTACGACGGAGTATTAGGGCCACGCTAAAAAAAAACAAAAAAAAAAAACATTATGAGATAAGTCATAAAATTAAGTGAATAAACTGGGAACTGGGACGAAAACTGGACTGGGAAGCTCAGTCCTCACCTCCTTCTACAGGTGTGCGGTGGAGAACATCCTGTGCTCCAGCATCAACGTGTGGCATGGGAGCTGCACAGCTGCAGAAAGAAAAGTTCTGCAGAGAGTGGTGAAGGCTGCACAGAAGTCTGTTGGAGTCAGTCTCCCCACCATCACAGATATCTACACCTCCATGTAGGAAGAGGGCCGCCTGCATCATGAAGGACCCCACTCATCCAGCACACACTTTTTGCTCCGCTCCCTTCAGGCAGAAGGCTGAGGAGCATTAAATGCAGAACCACCAGGCTGAGAAACAGCTTTTACCCTGAGGCTGTTAGACTCATGAATCTTTATCCAGGAAAAAAAAAAATCACTGTGAAAGTTACTGTAAAAAAAAAAAAAAAAAAAAATCAACCACCATGAGAAAAAAAAAAAACTACGAAAAAAATAAATAAATCACAGTAATGCCACTTGGTTGTTAATATGTGCTGCTGATTATCCATGATGCTGATCTCATGCTGCTGATTATTTCATGTTGCTGTGCTCACTAGTGTTCATTAGTCCTCATCTGCTCACCCAGACTCATGTTCATGCTGCTGTTGTTTTTGACGCGTTGTTTTTGTACTACTAGTGCTTAGTGTATTCTTAGTTTAGTGAATGTAGTATATTCTTAGTTCATGACTTGCTTCTTACTAATGTTTTTCTTTACAATTTGTGTTTTTGTTGGATGTAACTGGGACCCTGTGTACATAGTTTTGTTTCACCTCATGTACCACATGTGGTGGGAATGACAATAAAAATCTTTGTATCCTTGTATCCTTGTATAAAGTTGTAATTTACAAGAATAAAGTCATAATATTACGAGAATACAGTATGACAATAAAGTCATATTATGAAAATAAAGTCTTGATATTATGAGAATAAAGTAGTATTACAAGAATAAAGTTGTAAGACAATAAAGTCGTAATACTACGAGAATAAAGTCGTAATTTACAAGAATAATGTTGTATGAGAATAAAGTCGTATTACAAGAATAAATTTGTACGACAATAAAGTGAATATTACGAGAAAAGTCATAATATTAGTAGAATAAAGTCTTACTATTACGAGAATAAAGTCTTACTATTACGAGAATAAAGTCGTAATATTATGAGAATAAAGTCATAATATTTAGTAGAATAAAGTCATAATATTTAGTAGAATAAAGTCATAATATTTAGTAGAATAAAGTCATAATATTTAGTAGAATGAAGTCATAATATTAGTAGAATAAAATCATAACATAATGGGAATAAAGTCATAATATTATGAGAATAAACGGCCTCCAACGTGAGTCATTGTGGTAATGAAGTAGTCCACGATCACTTTTGGGACACTGTTTGTGAAATATGTCTTCATCCGCATTATGTGACGATTAAATCCGTCAATACAGCAATTAATTGCAATGCCCTACAGCTTCAGTTTATCATAAGAAAATTCCACAGTGCTTTGGGCCCCTGCTATTGTACTGCCAACATCAACATTCATCATTTTACAGCAGTTGTAAGACGAGTTTTTCGTGTCGGAGTTCTGATAATATTACGACTTTATTCTGATAATATTGCAAGTTTATTCTCATAATATTATGACTTTATTCTCGTATTGTTTCTACTTTATTCTCATAATACTATGACTTTCTCATATTTCAACATTATTCTTGTAATACTATGACATTCTCGTTTGTAATTTTTTTTTTTTTTTAATAACGTGGCCCCAATACTCCATTGTAGTTTACCATAACATTTTGTGTTCTTTAATATTTTTACTTTTTAAATTTTACCATATTCCAGAAACCAGGTCTTAATTTGTAAACCAACTGATGCCAGAACACAAATTGCAGGAGGTTCGACAGGGGGTGCGGGTCTGTGGGTCCTACTCCCCCAGAAAATTTGCAATAAAAGAGATGCCATCTCCTGCATTTTGGTATATTTTAACAGGTTGTTAAACATCTGTAAACATTTGATTAAATTGATTAAAAACAGGTCTCTCTTGTAAATGAGTCCTCGAGGCTCAATGAGACTAACAACCTGTATAAATAAAGGTTGAATTGAAATTACCATTTTAGAGAGCAGTGAATAGAGCAGCTCCAATTCTGTCAAGGTCCTCTGGACAGTTGACTAGTGGTTCACCCACTAGGCGCTATTTATAAGACTGAGTTTGTTGTGGCTCCTCGGACTGATGAAGTCGTTTGGATGGACGACAAAACTTTTCAAGACAAAGAAACCGTCCACAGGACCTGACTTGACTTTGTTGGATATGTAAAAAGATTTTGAATAGATGGTACAACGGCCTGCCATAATACACAGACCTGACCCACCAGTACATTGTATTCTGTTCTTGTTTATAACTTCACTTGTCTAACTGGAAACTCAATATATAAACTAAATCAATATAATAAATATAAATAATAATTATTATGAATAATATATTTTTTAAATCCCTATAGAAATGTTAAACGTTAAGGTGACGATGTTTAATGGACTATGTCCAGTTTAATCTAAAGTTATGAGATTTTTTTAACCATCTGCCCGGGCTTTTAAATGAACACGAAGAAACAAATTTAAGTAGTAATTTTTGTGAAAATGCCTTTTCCTTCCTAGTCACGAAGCACGGTTTTACGACTTTAACTAATGCGTTTACGGCACTCACAACAAAAGCAGGCTAATTAGCTAGCTGCCTTGTTTGGCTACAATTTCAAATCAGTCTGAACTTACTGTTTAGTTGCTTCAGTCATGTCCAGGTTTAGCTCTCCCTCTTATAAAGAGTTTCTTTCTGAGTTCATTTTCTCTTTTCGTCTCTTCTTAACAAGTTTTCACAACATTTTAGCTTTCAGGACTATGTTAATCAGTGCAGGTGTGCGCAAAACTTAATAGGGTGCATCAAGGAATTTAGGCGGCCTACAGATTGCCTGTTTGTAAATACAACTGAATCCTAAAATTGATATTGAAAATGTAGGGATTGTTTAATTAATTTTTTTTTTTTATGTAGGCTTTTAGTTTAAATTAATATATTAATTGATCAAGTCATTGCACCTTTCCTAAGGAATTTTTTACTAACATGTAAGAAAATCGTTAGGATTTTCAATGTCATCACCATCTAAATCGGTTTTTCTCCACCAAAGTGCTTAAAAAAAACAAAAAAGCAAATTAGTAGGACTTGCTCATTGTTTCAGTCTTTAGTGTTTATATATATATATATATATATATATATATATATATATATATATATGTGTGTGTGTGTATATGTATGTATGTATGTATGTATGCATGTATATATATATATATATATTCTATGTGAGTATATCAGAACTGTGGGTGGGCAGTTTAAACATGATGAATATGGCTCAGGCATCCCAGCTGAAACTCTACAGTGCAAAGAGGAAGCCATTTCTAAGCAAGCTCCACAAGCTCAGACGTTTGCACTGGGCCAGGGGTCATTTAAAATGGAGTGTGGCAAAATGGAAGACTGTTCTGTGGTCAGATGAGTCACGATTTGAAGTTCTTTATGGAACACTGGGACGCCATGTCATCCGGACCAGAGAGGACAAGGATATCCCAAGTTGTTATCAACGCTCCGTTCAGAAGCCTGCATCACTGATGGTATGGGGTTGCATGAGCGCTTGTGGCATGGGCAGCTTGCATGTCTGGAAAGGCACCATTAATGCAGAGAACTATGTTCAGGTTCTAGAACAACATATACTCCCATCTAGATGTCATCTCTTTCAGGGAAGACCCTGCATTTTTCAACACGATAATGCCAGACCACATTCTGCAGCAATCACAACATCATGGCTACGTAGGAGAAGGATCCGGGTACTGAAATGGTCAGCCTGCAGTCCAGATCTTTCACCTATAGAGAACATCTGGTGCATCATAAAGAGGAAGGTGCGACAAAGAAGGCCCAAGAAGATTGAACAGTTAGAGGCCTGTATTAGACATGAATGGGAGAGCATTCCTATTTCTAAACTTGAGGAACTGGTCTCCTCTGTCCCCAGACGTCTGTTGAGTGTTGTAAGAAGAAGGGGGAATGCCACACAGTGGTAAAAATGGACTTGTCCCAACTTTTTTGGGATTTGTTGACGCCATGAAATTTGGAAACAACAGATTTTTCCCTTAAAATGATACATTCTCTCAGTTTAAACTTTTGATCTGTGATTTGTGTTCTATTCTGAATAAAATATTAGATGTTGGCACCTCCACATCATTGCATTCAGTTTTTATTCACAATTTGTTTAGTGTCCCAACTTTTTTTGGAATCTGGTTTGTAAGTAAGCCACTTATGGGGCTGAGTTTGTTGTGGCTCCTCGGACTGATGAAGTCCTTTGGATGAAGGACGAAACATCTCAACAAATGTAAAGAAACAGTCCAGATGACCCAACTGAACTTTATTGGATTTTCTACCTGGATTAATGGGCATGAAATTTGATGTTTCGAAACATTAATGAGTCCTCAAGGCTCAATGGGGAGAGGGCAGACTCCAGAAACCGTCTTATCACCATCAAGCTTTGGCCCACTATGCAAGTAAGCCACTTATGGGACTGAGTTTGTTGTGGCTCCTCGGAATGATGAAGTCTTTTGGATGAAGAACGAAACGTTTCAACAAACAAAAACAAAACATCCAGTGGACCTGACTGAGGTTTGTTGGGTTACATTAGTGCAATTCTGCTGAAAGAAAATTTAAAACTAAAAAGCAGCAAAGCATAAATTATATGAGAACCAGTGAAGCCAAGAGATTTATGAATATAAGCTCAGTCAATAAAAGCAACCACATATCATCAAAAGAAGACAGGAAGTCGTTTTTGGGACCTGACTCGAGCGCATTTTTATTGAATGTTCATAACTGTTAAAAACATGTATAAAATTGGTCCTGTTTCAGAAACAAGGCACGCATAGTCATGTCAATGTTCAGTGTTCATGTCATTATTAGCATTATCATTTATCAACATCATCATCATCAGCACTTTCCATCTCAGTATTTCTCTAATAGTAGTATCAAGCATTCCCTAATGTAAAAAAAACACGTTCCAATTTATTTGTCACAGAGGTTAAATTTTTCTTATTCCGAGCAGCAAGACAATATTCATGCAAAGACGGGAGTGGAGGAGAAGAAGTGAGCAGATGGGGTTCTTTAATAGTAGGTCTCCCGTTCCACCCAGCCTGGAAAAAACAGGGAGAGAAAACAGATTTATCAGGTTTAGATGGTCGTGAATTTTATTTAAAAGACCCAAGAGGGAGAGATTTGAGTTTCTCCGCCTCCAGGTTTAAAAACAATCTGCTCCTTAGAGAGAGACAAAGGATAACAAAAAGCGCGGATTCCGATCTTACCTCCCGGGCTGCGTCTGAGGATCAGTTTACGGATTTCATCATAGATAAAGATGAGCAGGGAGTACGGGAAGGCGCAGAACCACCAGTTGGGTCTGAAAAACACACGAAAACAGGTGAAATCCAAACCCTCGGCTCCAAACGAACAACATGTGGAGTATTAGCGATTTCAGAGTCCGCATTAGGCTTATTGGGGCTGGAGATTGTGGGGTGGGGGGTGGGGGATTTACTTACTTGAGAGGGTACATCCTGAGGGCCACGTCCATGCCTGGGCAGTAGGAGAGGAAGGCAGCGAGGGCGGTCTCCTCGAACAGCCCAAAGATCAGGATCTTATTCCTGGAACAAACAAAGCATAAAGTGTTTTCCAGGAAAATCTGAGTACCACGGTACAATACAAAAAAATGTTTTGATTAAACGTAACAGTGCACATTAATCAATTTTCCACAAATATAAATGCGCCAGAATTAGCACAAGAAGCTAAATTTCAGGCAATGTCGTAAGCAGACAAAAATAAAAATTATAAGTAGTTCATAAAACAAGTGCACAAAACAAACGTAATCAATAAAACAATTCATAAAAATGAAACACACAAACATAATTCATTCATTCAATCTTTATTTATACAGGCTAGTCCCATTGAGCCTCAGGGACTCATTTACAAGAGAGACCTGAATGTCCTGAGAGCGCACGCTGTAGCTGCACTCATGCAGAAGAGACATGTAGGAGGAGATGTATGAAGGCAACAGACCAAGAAGTGAATTAAAGATGAAAATGTACCAGTGAGAGAGTCTGCGTGAAGTTAATGATGTCCAGTTAACCAGTGAATACAGGGTGCTATGATGGGTACGGTAGTTACAGCCAGTTATGAATCTTAGTGCACCATGATAGACACCGTCCAACATCTATGTAAGGATGCATCAAGGATGATCTGACCTACATTATCTATGTAGATTGTAAAGAGGGAGGGTCCTAAGACTGAGCCTTGTGGTACACCATTGTTGAACATCGCACTATAACACAGTTAAAACAGATGTACAGTAGCCCCTTGTTTATCGCAGGGGTTTAGTTTAAAGTTCTGGCATTTTAGTCTGGCTTTTGTGCTGCATATCTTTCTAATAGAGTATACAGACTATAAAGATTGGTGATTCAATTTCACCATATAGCTCAGCTGGGGCCCCCCAAGGCTCTGTTTTAGGGTCTATTATTTTTAGACTTAATTAATGACTTACTGAATGTATGTTCAAGTGTTAAAAGTTCAGATATGCGTACAATACTGTATTGTATGAAAAAAATTGATGTAAGCATTAATTTTGAAGCCAGTGAGATACAGGTACCATAGCTGCAGATAAAACATCAGCTGCTTCCTGTGCTGTCTTAACATGTGTATCAACCGCATATAGCTGAACTTTAACACTTGAACATACATTTAGTAAGTTATTAATGAAGAATAAAAAGAACAGACCCTAATATAGAGCCTTGGGGAACCCTAGCTGAGCAGTTAAGCGGAATTTGAATCACCAACCTATATGTACTCTATTAGAAACATATGATGCACAAAAGCCAGATCAAAATGTCAGAGCTTTAAACTAAAATCAAAAATCCATTCATTTCTTAATGAGATAATTTGCTAACAGGCACAAGCAAAAACAGTATCACCTGATTTTTGCCATTCAGCAGACATCACAAGACAACTCTCAGGTCATCTCAGGGTTATTGTAGGTGTTTTACTCACTTCATGCCCTGCTGGAAGACAGAGTTCCTCCTGGTCTTGCAGATGATCAGATCGGCCCACTGTACGATTACTATGCTGACAAAGAAAGCCGTGTGGCAGGTGAACTCCACGATTTTCCTTTGCTCGTAAGTCTGCAAAACAAACCATTTCACAGGATTTCAAACCTCCCAACTGACAAACAAAAAAAAATGAATATTTACTTGTGGCTCCTCTTGTAAATGTGACCCACCCACTGCTGTCCATAGCTGTCCTCCAGGTCGTTCATGTATTTATTGTCCCAGTTCACCCGGATGCCAAGGAGGGTGGAAGGCAGGAAGCCATTTTCAGCCAAGATCACAAAGTAGGTGAAGAAGCCAGCCAGCGCCTGGATCATTCCTGCAGGAATTCAGATGCTCAGTGAGGAAATCTGACACATCATCAACCTGATCTCTCTGATGACTGATGGAAGACAAAACCAGCAAATCTCTTTTAAGTTGAGAATAGAAATTAAACCAGTAATCAATAAATGATTGACTAAACAAGCTGACTTTGTGGTCTTTTGGGGAGAAAATCAAACTAATTATTCAGAATAATTGATTAAAGCTGGTCTTTAGGAAACTTTGTCTTCAAATAATTTTGTTAAGAAATTAGACATTAATCTTTTGTGGAAATAACTAAAATAAAATAAAAAGCCCAGCACTTCTTGAATGAATGAGTATCACCCACTCCCTTTCATGTCCGATTTTTAAACTAGAATCCTCTTGTGCAGAGAAACGAAGGCAGTATAGTCGCTTTGGTCAAACCTTGTAAATGTTACGTTCATTCTTGTGCAGTTTTATAAAATTTTGCAGGATATGTTAGCGTTTACTCAATTTAGCAAAATATCTGTGAAACCGACTGGTTTATAGCCGTTTTGTGTTTTTAAGATTAGGACTTAAGGTTAGCTGTGGAAACCATCCTAAACTGGGTTGAATCCAAAAGTCAGTCACTTGTAGAGGTACAATATATAATTGCTTTCTGACTGCTTCATTGAAATTGGTCCAGTGGTTGATGAGATGTTTTGAAGATGTTTGCAGATGACATTGTGATCTGTGGTGAGAACGCGGAACAGATGGAAGAGAACTTGGAGAGGTGCACTTGAAAGAAGAGGAATGAAAGTCAGTCAGTAAGACAGAGTACATGTGTGTGAATGAGAGGGAGGTTGGTGGAACAGTGAGGCTACAAGGAGCAGAGGTCACAAAGGTGCAGGACTTCAAGTACTTGGCGTCCACTGTCCAGGAAAATGGGGAGTGTGGTAAAGAGGTGAAGAAGAGAGTCCAGGCAGGATAGCAAAGCATTTCAGGAGTGATTTGCGCCAAAAGAGTGTCAGCAAAGGAAAAGTTTACAAGACAGTGGCGAGACCAGTTATGTTGTATGGTCTGGAGACAGTGACATGGACAAAAAAACAGGAGAAAGAACTGGAAGTGGCAGAAATTAAGATGTTATGGTTCTCCTTGGGAGTGACAAGGATGGATAAGATCATAAATGAAATCATCAAAGGTACAGCACAGGTTGTATAACTGGGAATGAAGTTAAGAGAGACCAGACTGAGATGGTTTGGACATGTCCAGAGGAGGGACAGTGGGTATACTGGTAGAAGGATGTTAGAAATGCAGCAAGACAAAGAGGAGATATATGGATGCAGTTAGAGAGGACATGGAGGCAGTTGGAGTGAGGATAGAAGGTGCAGAGGACAGAGTGGGATGGAAGAGGATGACTCGCTGAAAAGGAAACAGCCGAAAGAAGAAAAAGGTTCATGAGATATTTTGCTAACATTATGACAAAGACTAGTTTAAACGATAAGAAAGACAAACCTATTTTTGGGCTTATAACCAAACGGGGAATCAAAAGGCCAAGGCAGTTGTCTACAATCACTCAGAAACATCATGCAGACACTCCAGTTCTCTATCAGTTCTGGTCTATTTCTGTCCCATGCTGCTCTTCTTGCTATCTCAGGGGCCACATAGATACTGGGGAGTCCAGAAGGAAATGTCAGCTTCCAAACTTCCACAACTCTGCTTAGTCGGATCGCCAAGAAAATTTCCAGTACTTACAGAAAGCATGGATTTACCTATTTGTCCATATGCAATGCTGATGAGCCTCTCGTTCACCAGTTTGTCAGTTTTGGGGTTTCGGGGCTGTCTCTTCATGATGTCACTCTCAGCTGCTTCATAAGCCAGGGAGATGGCAGGAACCTAGTGGGCAGGACTCAATCATTACTAAAGAATTAAAAATTATACAACATGTTTCTAACCGGTATTTTGTTTTTCCGACCTCAAAGCTGTTTGGGAGTCAAATTAATATTACACATTAGGATTTTGGACAACCTACAACATTTACCAGAGTAAAAGCTGAAAACGATCCATGCTTACCATGTCAGTTCCCAGATCAATGCAGAGGATGGTGACGGTTCCCAGAGGCAGAGGGATGTTGGCGATGATGAAGAGGAGGAAGGGGGTGATCTCAGGAATGTTACTGGTCAGAGTGTAGGCAATGGACTTCTTCAAGTTGTCGAAGATCAGACGGCCTGACAAGAACATGAATTAAGAGCACAAACGTGTCCTTTTGCTCGGTTCAACCCATCGCACGTCAAATTTTAATTCTTAAAACTGTTAGCATGTTACCTTCTTCCACTCCAGTAACGATGGAGGCGAAGTTGTCGTCCAGCAGGATCATGTCGGCGGCCTGCTTAGAGACGTCAGACCCAGCGATCCCCATGGCAACACCAATGTCAGCTTTCTTTAAGGCAGGGGAGTCATTCACACCGTCACCTGTCACAGCCACGATGGCTCCCTGCAGAGCAACAAAGACGGAGAAAGTGTTTAACACAAAAGAGCTCTTTGTATTGTTCAATCGTGGACAAACGGGACATTGGAGGATTCATTGAGCTATCTGCAGCTGTGGCTTATACATTAAAAGGTACAAGAAATAAAATCTGTTCTTCTTAACAAAAACACAATTCTTGTTTTTCAGTGCCATTTTCCCTTTTCTTAAGTTGCGCTGCCACACATAAAATCTTGTTTTGTATGGGGAAAAAAGTTTTCGAAAAAGTCCCAGCTTTATCTGACGGTGAGCATAAATAGAATCAGAGATGTCCTGTCTGAAGCTACAGTGGTGCGCTCTCAAAATGTTCTCTCCAAGTGTAGATGCGTTCACATGAAATATATCAGGCATAATCAACTAATGCAGCTCCGTTTTATAGCTCCGACCACTTCATGTGCAAAGAAAATTAAATAAATTAAAGGTTCAGTCCCGTCAAGAAATATCCTCCTGCCTGGAATGGATTTAAATACAGTACATCAAATAAAAGGCTAGCGTTACTTGAAAGTTCAAGTCAATTTATTATCGTTCGCATCTCATGTGGTACATGAGGTGGAACGAAATTGTGTACTCAAGATCCCAATTACACCCAAAAATACAAAGTATAAAAAAGAAGCCGTATACAAGGATCTAAGATCTACGCTAAATACTAATAAAATAATACGTTATATTAAACAGCAGCCTGAACATGAGTCTGTAGTGAGCAGATGGGTATGAATACAGCTGCTTAAAGACAAGAAATCAGCAGCATGGATAAAGTGACATATCATCAATTAAAGTGGCATTACAGTGATTATACTGGTTAGATATTCATGAGTCTAACAGCCTCAGGGTAGAAGCTGTTCTTCAGTCTAGTGGTTCTACACTTAATGCTCCTCGACGTCCTGCCTGAGGGAAGCGGGGCAAAAAGTGTGTGTGCTGGGTGAGTGGGGTCCTTCATGATGCAGGTGGCCCTCTTCCTGCATCTGGAGGTGTAGATGTCTGTGATGGTGGGGAGACTGACTCCAACGGTCTTCTGTGCAGCCTTCACTACTCATGTGACGTAAAGATGGAGATGTGGTCCGAGAGGCTGAGGTGGGGGCGAGGTTCAGCTTTATATGCATCTCGTATGTTGGTGTAACACGGTCTGTGTTGGTATGGTCGAATGCTGATAAAATCCTGGCAGAGTGTCTTTCAGAGTGTTAGTCTTTGAAAAACTACATATCACCCGTTGCCATTTTATGCCAAAGTTTAAAACAAAATGTATCATGTTCAAAAATGTCAGTTAAAACTATTTTGGTAAAACCTTGAAAAAAAAAAAAAACGCTTTATGTAATGCAATTTGTTAGTATGTGTTGAGCATGACTCTCAGCTACTATCACCTCAAATGTTAACTCAGTATATGTGAAACTGACATCGATATTGCCATTTTAGTGGCTTTTAAAGTCAGTTGGTGGTCGTGGCCATCTTAAAATGGCTGACATCCTAAAGCCTATAAATTGTTAATTGCCTTCTAAAAATTTAAATAAAATCTCTAGTGTTTCTTGACATTTTTGCTAACAAACAAATTTGACTCCAATGGTTTACAGCAAAGTTTAAAACAAAGTGTTCAGTCTATTACTGACTGGAGTATGTCACAGTCACCACCACACTGAGGTTTAGTTCAATATCTGTAAAACTGACAAAGTGATTGAATTATTTTTTTTGCTAATGTTGATTATCTGTGGTGGCCTGCTTGAACTGGGTTAACTTGAAAAGTTAATTGATTGGTAGCACATTTATTGTTATTTTAAAACTGCTTAATTTAAGCTATTTTTTGAAAATAAACAAAACATCGGTCTACAGACAATTTCCAGTACATTAAGTTATGATAAGGTTTAGCACAGCAATACAAAAACATACTTAGACAAAACTGTACTTTGTAAGAAAACATTGTATAGAGGATAAAACATCACTTATTCATTTCAATACTTTTTGAGTCTACCTGTCTCTGGCAGCCCTCCACGATGATGAGTTTCTGCTGGGGAGATGTTCTAGCAAAAACAATCTCAGTGTGGTACTTCAAGATGTCATCGAGCTGCTCCGCTGTCAGATCCTTCAAGTCGCCACCGTGCACAACACAAGCCTTGGCGTCTCTGAAAGGAACCAGGTGGAATAGGGTTTCAATAGGGTTTCAGAAAAAGCTTCCAGACAAATTTAGAATGAAGCAGGACCAAGAACACGACCCTGAGTTTCTCCACACGCTCGTCTAGATTGTTCACTTAAAACCACCACGATTTCTAAATAAAATAAATACCTTGGATTAACTTCATTGATTGGGATGTTCAAACGAGCTGCAATGTCCTCAACAGTCTCGTTGCCCTCAGAGATGATACCCACACCCTTAGCGATGGCCTTTGCGGTGATTGGATGATCCCCTGTTACCATGATTACCTGTGTAAACAGACAAGTTTGTGTAGACTGAGTTTAATCAATTTTATCATTTACAGTTGTGGTCAAAAGTGTCCATCCATTCGTCAACAGCATCAATGTCAAATTAAGCTATTTTTCTTATGTTTATTTATATAACATACAGTTTAAATGATTTTTAAAAACAAGAACTGGGTGCACAAATTTCAATTTATTGTGATTTTTGTCTAACTCACACAGGGCACATACTTTATTATATATAAATAAATCTGATAAATAAATCTTAAAACAAGTACCGTACTTTTCGGACTATAAGTTGCATCTTTTTGCATAAATTAGCAAGTCCTGCGACTTGTAGTCCAAAGCGACTAATTTACGAGTTTTTTTCCCCCCATATTTAAAATTATAACCCAATTTTTGGCTGAGATCTGACAATTTCATTCATTCTGACATGAAAAATATTTAACACTACCATTTTCAGCCACTTGAGGGCACTCGACCAATATGGCAAGCAAAGTGTCTCATTAATAGGTAAACGTGGCAATTAATGGGACACTTGGCCAACTGTGTCTCACTCCAGAACTCCTGGAGCTTCCTTTTGCCACGCCACCCAGGAGAAATGCAGCTGATTTGACAATTAAAGTGCTTTTATTAAAGAAAAGTTCAACTGAGACACACCTTTGCTATAATATCGAGCAAGCAAATAATTGTTTTTAAGTGCTTATCTTGTTAAATTCTTGACACCGGCCAACGTTTCTAGGTGGTCAGTGGTGATGCGTAACAAACGCGTTGGCAGTGATGCATAATAGGCGTGACTTTTAAGGCAAAGCGACTTATTTATGTTTTTTCCCACTTTATTTGACATAATTGGACTAATGCAGCTTAAATGTCGGTGCAACTTTTAAGGTGGTAATGCTCAAGGTTCTACAAGGTCTTAATTCGACAAGGCCAAGGTCTTTTACCTTCTTGTTAGCGATCATGATTCATCACAGTTGGTAGTTTTTATTTTCTTGTAGAAAAATAATTTGTTTGAGAGCACTTGATGGATTGACTAACAATCAAATGTCACCTGAGATGTAAGAAAATTGGGTTTTGATGTTCAGGTTCAACCCATCAAGGTTCAATCCCCCCATAAAACTGGAAACTGCTGGAACGTCAGTTTTACAATCCACAGTAAAGCCAGTTGTATATCAGGGTTGATCGAGGGTATGCAGACGAAGAAAAAAGCTCCTACTCCAAAAGAGACTTTCAAGTTCAACTGAAATCTGCAGCGGCCTACATGGATGAGCCACATGACGTCTGAAGAAAAGCTTTATGATCAGAGGAGACAAAGATTGAACTATTCGCCCACAGTTGTAAGAGGGATATTTGGAGATGTCTAGGTAAGGCTTTCAAACCTAAGGACACTGTACCAACTGGCAAGCATGGTGGTGGCAGTATCATGCACTCGTGCACAAAGTGGATGGAAAAATGAAAGAGGACTACCTCCAAATTATAAATCCTCCCATCAAGGCAACAACTGGACTGTTGAATGTTGAATCTGTTGGGTGTTCCAACAAATCCCGAACACACATCTGAAATGGTTTCCGATTGGATAAATCAGGCCAACGTTAAGTTCTGGAATGGCTTTTTCAAAGCTCCATACTCAACGCTACAGATAATTTAAGAACTGTGCTTAAAAGCCAGCGTTTAGCCAAGAAACTAACTAATTTAAATGAACTCTGTCAATTCTACTAAGATTAAGAAGAAAAGTGGTCAAACATTAACCACAATTCTACCAGAAGCTTGTTGATTGATCCTAAAAGACGTGGTCCAGGTGCAACTTCTTAGGAGATTTTTAACCAAAAATTAGTGGGTGTGTTTAGATACACAGTAGTCCCTCGATACTTTGCGGTTCAACTTTTGCGGATTCCCTCTTTCTCAGGTTTTCAACGCAAGATTGCACACGACACGATTGTCAACTTTTATATTACTTCTTGATTGGGACGACACGGGATAAAAAGTTAACAGGAGAGGATGGGCGCGGGAACCAACTAATAGGACAAAAAACAAAAACAAACAAACAAAAAAAAAACTTTGGACAGGTACCGCCATTTTCTAGTTTTCTTTCAATAAGCCTGCACTGTAGCGCAAGTCAAAAGAACTACACAGCCCAGAAGCCAACAGTGCTTCTGGCCGCTGCTTTCTGACAAAATTTAAAGAACAGCAATGGAGGGAGCAAACACTAGCGGAAAAACCGATGTGGTAAAAATAGCTTTGCAACGCAAGATCAGAAGTAACAATTCATCTATGAAGCTCACAGGACTGGCAGGAAAGTCGCAAATAATCCTGAAGTTGTTGCATCTTCACTGGTGAGTACCCATATAAAATTTTGCAGTACTGTACAGTGCACATATGTATTTTGTTAAAATGATGTAGGTTTAAGAGTTTAGAACATTGCAAGAGTGTGGGAAGAGTTTATAAAGCCTTAAAATATATATACATAATAAAATAAATATAACGTCTCTAATTCACATATTTTCACTTATCGCAAGGGTGTCTAGAATGTAACCCCCGCGATAAGTGAAGGACTACTATATTTGAGCCTGTATGTATAATACTGACCCTGCTGGGATTACAGAACATCTAGAAAAAAAAATCTAACTTGTGCACCTAATTTTTGTTTAACAAAAAAAAAACATTGAAATTGTACGTTGTACGATCATTCCACCTTGGAAAAGGAATGATTAAAGAATCTGTTAAAACTGAGCATGCATCAGGAGGACATTAAAAAAATAATTAAAACCCAAAATACAATATATTATTTACCAGTACGAGTGTATATAGTATAAATATTGGGTTCTGAATGTGCAGTTTTACAGCCAGAAGGAATAAAAAGCACACCTTGATTCCAGCGCTCCTGCATTTGCCTACAGCATCGGGTACTGCAGCACGAGGAGGGTCAATCATAGACATGAGGCCAATAAAGCACAGGTTCTCGATGGGGAAGTTCACTTCATCAGCGTCAAACTCAAAGCCCTCGGGGAACTGGTCGTCAGGCAGGTTGAAGTGGCAAAAACCTGGACGGTGGAAACAAAGGCTCTGCTCGAGTTTCAGCTCAGTTCATCAATTCACAAATGTAATTACCGGCAGCCGGCTGTTCTTACCGAGCACTCGCTCTCCAAGACCTCCCAGTTCGAGGTAGGCGTTCTGGAAGGCATCTTTCATCTCGTCGTCCAGAGGCTGCTCTTTGCCCAGCATCATGATGGTGGAGCAGCGGTCCAAGATTCTTTCGGGAGCTCCTTTCATCACCAGCAGGTGCTTGGATTCTGCATCAGCTCCGGTAGTTTTGTGAATGGAAAGCTACGAGTGCAAAAAAGACAAATAAATAAAGCAGGCCAGATTGAACATTTCATGTGCTATGTCTTTATTTCCAACCATTAACAACAAAAATACCATGAATTGGGATTTAAATGTCACAGAAAATCATGAGTGTTAATGTCTTTTTTTCATTTAAAACTTTCTAAAAAGCCTCATTTATGAACAAACAAGCATCAATCTGAAACAAATATCCAATTTATTCCAGCGAGCAGAGTTTCTCCTAAGGGCCCTCTAAGTGAAATTACTTCTTGTTAAGTGTCAACACATTAAAAACCTGGAGTCCTCATGAAAGAAAGCGTTCGGCTTACATACTGAAAATTGACAAACTAAAAGAATCTGAAAAGTGTGCATGCACAAATTTATATTTTGACTTCAGACCCTACATTAACATATATGCAAATTAGTATAAATACACAACAGGCTTCCACCCTGTGCCCAAACAACCATAGCAAAGGCATCAAATAAGGAAAAACATTTTTTTCTAACCAAATGTGAAATACTTGTTGTGTCAGGGGTGGAGGCAAGCAGTAAAGTTTCATTCCTCCAGGGATTAAAGATAAAAGGAATAACTATGTGTGTTGGAAACATGACGTATGCAACGAGGCTCCTGCCTGATGTTTATCATCTTATTTACATGTCAAGTCAATTTTATTTATAAAGCACATTTGAAACAGCAGCTGTTACCGAAGTGCTTATCAATAAAAATCAATGGGAGTAATTTAATGCAAAAATAAATAAAATAAGAATAATGATGGTACTGAAAAATTAATTAAAAGCATCTAAAGAAAAACATAAAAAACACGGAACAATAAAATACTAAATTGAATCACACTGTAAAAAGCCAGAGAAAACAGACGTTTTTAGCAAATATTTAAAAACAGGAAGTGACGTGGCCTGCCTGATGTCCAGGGCAGATTGTTCCAAAGTTTAGGGCCGAAGACTCAAAAAGCCAGATCACCTCTGAGCTTCAATCTTGTTTTTGGAACAGCCAAAAGCAGATGATCAGATGATCTCCAGGCCCAAAAATTCTGGTACGTACAGGGAGCCAGTGAAGAGAGGAAAAAACTGGTGGGATATGCTCAAACCTACGAGTTCCAGATAAGAGTTGCGCTGCAGCAATTTGGACGAGCTGGAGATGTGGAATGAAGATCTGACTGACCCCAACATAGAGAGCGTTACAGTAGTTCAGTCAAGTAGTGATAAAGACATGGACTAGTTTTTCAAGGTCAGATCTGGTCAATACTGATTTAAGCTTAGCTATCTGCCTTAAGTTTTTCTGCAGAACAGAGTTAATCTGTTTATTAAACTTAAAAGTCAGAGTCTAAAACGATCCTGAGATTTGTAACAGACTGCTTAAGATAGGGCTGAAGAGTGTCAATGTTTACAGGATCAAAGACAGTGGTAGAGCTCGGGCTAAACACAATGACTTCAGTCTTCTGATCGTTACAACTTTAAAAATTTGAAGCCATCCATGCCTTGATGTCATCAAGACCTTTTAACAGAGGATGAATGGAGCAAGAACTGTTAGGTTTTAAGGGCAGATAAATGTGACATCAGCATAGCAATGAAATGAAAGACCATGTTTCCTCAGGATAGACCCCAAAGGGAGCAGATAGAATGAAAACACAAGGGGTCCGAGAATCGAGCCATGTGGGACCACACAGGAAAGAGGCACTGAAGCAGATACACTATTTATAACTAGCACAGAAACTCCTGTCAATCAGATTGAAAAGGGAACCATTCTGATGCTGCACCTGTAATCCCAACCCAGTGTTCTAACCATGATATTAGGATACTGAGGTCAAACAGTATGACCACAGTATGGTATATGCAGTATGATACATGCAAACATAGAATCCTCAAAAAAAAAAAAAAATGCAAACACTTAAAATTGATGCAAATAGATGTTTTCATACCTGGTATTTATTGGTGGAGTTGAATGGAATCTCAGAGATTTTAGGGGTTTTCTCTCTTATTTCCTGGACAGATCCGCAGCAAAGCTCGATACACTTCAGCAGAGCTGACTCCGAGGCATCACCGGCCACATCTCGCTTTTAAAGAAGGATTAAAAAGAGTTAAATAAAGGTACCATACCTATATAGACTGTTGTATTCTGTTTGTGAAATCAAATTGAGATTGAGATGAAAAACACCAGCTTCACAGTAAAGCATGGAGGTGGAAGCATTATTGTTTGGAATTGTTTTTCTGATAAAGGTACTATGTCACTAGGCTGTGACTGTTTTAGATCAGCTGCAGACGTAAAATTGTGAGGAAATTGCAAAACAAAAGGCAAAGTTTGAGCTCCAGACTCATCCAGCCATCCATCCATTATCTTCCACTTATACCGAAGTCGGGTCGCAGGGGGCAGCAGCTTGAGCAAGGAGGCCCAGACATCTCTTTTCACAGCCACCTCTTCCAGCTCTTCTGGAGGGACCGGACCTCAAGGCGTTCCCAGGCCAACTGAGAGACTAAACTCTCCAGTGTATCCTGGGTCTTTGCCGAGGTCTCCTCCCAGTTGGACATGTCTGAAGCAACTCCTGACGGAAGCGCCCAGGAAGCATCCTTACCTGATGCCCGAACCACCTCAACTGGCTCCTCTCAAAGTGGAGGAGCAGCGGTTCTACTCAGAGTCTCTCCCGGATAACTGAACTTCTCACCCTATCTCTTAAGGAAGAGTCCAGCTACCCTGCAGAGGAACCAATTTCAACCACCAGTACCTGAAATCTCATTCTTTCGGTCACTACCCAGAGTTCGTGACCAAAGGGGAGGATAGGAATGTAGACGGCTAGTAAACAAACTGAGAACTTTACTTTTCAGCTCAGCTCTCTCTTCACCACAACAGATAGACACAGTGTCTGCAATACTGAAGATGCTGCACCGATCCATCTGTCAATCTCACGCTCCATTCTTCCCTCACTGGTGAACAAAACCCCGAGATACTTGAACTCCTCCACTTGAGGCAGAACCTCACCCTCAACCCAAAGAGAGCAATCCACCCTTTCCCAACTTAGGAACATGAGAACATAGCCTCAGATTTCGTACCGATTCTCATCCCAGCCGCTTCACACTCGGCTGCAAAGCTGGAGCTGCAGGCTCATTAAATTAAATGCATGTGCGACCAATCAACCAGGAAGCCGTGTGGTTAAACTTTCAGTGGGTAATTAAAAAAAATTAAAATAGTTAAATTACAGCTTATTGACGTTCAAAACTGTGTTCAAGACTGAACATGTTTTGTTGCCCACCTCTATTCACACCCTCATACCTGCCTCGGCCCACTGTGTACACACCATGGCAGCTGCCACCAAGCTTATGATACTATCTACAAGAGTACACTTTTCCAATAAATATAGACTGATATGAACTTATTTTTAAGTAATTATCATCGCTGGTGTGCTTTTTAAACTTTGACATTGTCTCAGATGTTTTCTGTCAAAGGAGAATTCCTGTGCACATGTCAAATTAAGCTTTAGTGCTCTTGAGACAGGTTGGAGACACCTGCAACAACCAAATATTTGGAGAAAATATTTGTCCCACAGATTTCCTGAGCATGTACAAAACTCAAGCGACATGAATGCACTTCTCTGGAACTCATGCAAGTCAACTAAGGAACCCCTGCAAACGTTTGGAGTCCCTTTTGAGACCTCTTCCGAATGTCGTTCGTCAACCAGTCGTCAACAATCGCAGCCCAGCAAGACACAGGCATTAAAGCACAGGACAACTTCACTGCAATGAGAGACCAATGAATGTGACCATCTACCTTAAAAACTTTGACAAGAACCTTTGTCCCACAGCCAGAATATTGATGATGGGTCCTCTAGCATGGCAATACCACCAAGACAATGAAAGAGTGAAAGTTCTATGTGCTGTGTCCTCTGCATCTGACCCATCGCACATGAGGTACACCCAAGTGAAGCAGTGGGTAACTAGTAAAGCTACCCAAGTGCAGTTGGAGAATAAGTGTCTTGTTCAAGAACATCACAACATATGGGCATGGCAGGGAATGGAACCTGCAACTTTTCTATCCCAAGACAGCTGTCATACCACGGCATCGCAGCCACAGTGCAAAGGAGTGGCTAAAGAAGCAGAGTATGGACGTGATCCAAGACCTTGCTCTTTTAGAAAATCCAAGAAGAGAGCAGAATCTTTGACTCGCCAAGAGACAGGAAAGATTTAGAGAGCTTCTGTAAAGATGAGTGGTCCAGAAACCCTCCAGAGATGTGTGCGTTCCTGGTGACCAACAACAAGAAACGTCTTACCAACAAGTGGTTCTTCACCAAGTGCCACGTCATTTTTTGCTTGGGGACTGCAGTGGAAAGAATTAAATACCTTTCAGGTTTCAAAGTGAAACTGGAAGACCCAACTTGTATTGTTTTGTTTGTTTTTATTATTTAAAAAAAAAACCTTAAGAGAACTTTAACCATCACAAGTTAACAGGAAGAAAGCTGAAGACACACGTCATCTGTGGGGTTATTGGTAACCGAGTGGCGTTAAGACTTACTTTTTATACTCGGTGATATGCAATTTTTAACTTTATTGTATAGTTTTTTTTTCCTGGAATTCTTTAGTTGATTTCCTGACTTTTAAAAGAAAAGTATTGCCCCCACATTTTCACTCTGTTATTTGTATTCATCTACAAGCAAAATAAATAAATAAATACATAAAACAAGATCAGAAAGGGACAATTTTCATGTCTTTCACCCCACATAATTACAGAGCTTGATATAAAAAAATACCATGTTTCCCCTCCTCACACATTCATAACAATGATATATAGAAACATAATAAGCAGTGAACAAGATTGAGTAGTAATTATGATGCCAGCCAGACATTTACAGGTGATTAGCACACACACACACACACACACACATACAATGTGTTAACTGAGTGCGTGAAGAGGTATGAAACCAGAGGCCAGACTCAGGAGACCGATTTAAAGCTAAGAAAGGAGCATGTGTGTTTATGTTAGTGGGGGGAGGGAATGAGTGTTCGTACTGTGTGTACACTCAGGGGAGATAATGTTAAAAAGAACTCTACGTCTGATCAGTAAATACTAAAAAATAATCTACCATTTCTTTTTAAAATTCTGTTTAACATTCAAAACCACACGTAAAACTGAAGGTCTGCAGGCAAGATCATGCCTTTGTTACAATTGTATCTGGTTTGAAGACTTTATTTTGTGTATCCAAATCGGTTTGCAAATCTTTGGCAGCTTAATCCAAAAAAGTTCAATCAGGTCCTCTGGACATTCAAAAAAAAAAAACAAAGCAAAAAAAAAAAATGTAGATATGTTTCGTCTCTCATTCGAAAGACTTCCTCAGTCTGAGGTGCTGTATTCAGCTCAGTCTTATAAATAGCACCTTCTCAGAGTGGATCAACCAGTTTTGCTGCTGACAACCAAAACCAGCTGATCACATGGTCAAGAAGAACCATCAGCCTAACAATGGATCATTAGCACACTGATGGCTGTTTACTATTCACAGAGGGTTGAATGATACTAGCAATAACAGCATTGTAAGAGGGGGACAATTGAACCCGGAGGCCTCCACCCCTGTTTAACGATGGATGATTTCTTTTCACAAAGATGGCCTCCTTTACTCCTCTCTCAAACCATCGTTCCTCTCTATCCAGGATGTGAACATCTTCATCCCTTAAAGAGTGACCACTGGCCTGGAAATGAGTGTAGACCGCAGAATCCTGGCCTGATGTTGTTGATCTTCTGTGCTGGGCCATCCTTTTGGCCAGTGGCTGTTTAGTTTCCCCCATGTAAGACTGATCACAGCCCTCCTGACACTGAACAACATACACAACATTGCTCTGTTTGTGCCGGGGGACTGGATCTTTGGGATGATCCAGTCTTTGCCGTAATGTATTTTGGGGTTTAAAAGCCACTGGGACGTTATGTTTAGAAAATAAACGTCTCAGTTTCTCTGATGCTCCATCAACATATGGACTGACCACTGGTCTGGGTTCCTCCTTTTCACCTGTTGGCTGACTGGAGTCCTGTTTGGGTTTCTTCTCTGCTTTCAGGAAGGCCCAGTTAGGATAGCCACGTTGCTCTAGAGCCTGTTTTGTGTGGGATTTCTTGACACATCAGATCCATCAGGTCTCTCTTGTAAATGAGTCCTCGAGGCTCAATGGGATTTATATGTCTGAATAAAGATTGAATGAATTTCTCCTTCTGCCTGGCTGCTGAGTTAGTGGGGATGCTGTCTGCTCTGTGATACAGAGGCCTGATGACTCCTAACTTGGAGTTAGTAATTGAACTAGCATTAGCAATATTAGCATTAACCATAATTGAACTAGCGTTAGCAACATTAGCATTAACCATAATTGAACTAGCGTTAGCAGTATTAGCATTAACAGTAATTGAACAAGCATTAGCAATATTAGCATTAACAGTAATTGAACTAGCATTAGCAATATTAACATAAACCTTAATTGAACTAGCGTAAGCAGCATTAGTATTAACAGTAATTGAACTAACATTAGCATTATTAGCATTATCATTGGTGGAACTAGCATTAGCAGTATTAGCATTAACAGTAACTGAACTAGCATTAGCAGTATTAGCATTAACAGTAATTGAACTAGCATT
>NC_056520.1:18496544-18497155 GCF_014905685.2 Nematolebias whitei
ATTAGTAATATTAGTATTAACAATAATAGAACTAGCATTAGCAATATTAGCAATAACACTGGTAGAACTAGCATTAGCAGTATTAGCATTAACAGTAATTGAACTAGCTTTAGCATTAACATCAATAAAATTAGCATTAGCAGAAGTAGTCTATAGCAGTAGTCATCTCTTTATAATGTAGCTGATTTTGTTTTGTTTTTATATAATTTCTTCTATTTATTTTTCATTTTATATGCTTTTATTTGATTGTATGATGTTGTCTGTACCATATCTGTGTTCTTTTTTTAAAAACAGGTCTCTCTTGTAAAAAAAAGTCCCAGAGGCTCAGTAAGACTAACCTGCATAAATAAAGGTTGAATGAATTAAGCTTTACAAAGAATTGTACAACTATTTGAAAGTGCAGAAAGCAGCAGTAGTAGCTTGTATTAATTTCCAACACAACCTGGAGCATTTCTTAAAGGAACATACTAAAATATCTTTTGGAACAACAACATAATGTGAAATTGACTGGAATGTAAATGTATGTATGTATGTATGTATGTATGTATGTATGTATGTATGTATGTATGTATGTATGTATGTATGTATGTATGTATGTATGTATGTATGTA
>NC_056520.1:18497255-18518324 GCF_014905685.2 Nematolebias whitei
GTATGTAGGTATGTATGTATGTATGTATGTATGTATGTATGTATGTATGTATGTATGTATGTATGTATGTATGTATGTATGTATGTATGTATGTATATATATATATATATATATATATATATATATATATATATATATATATATATAGTAAAATCATGTATCTGAGGATTCAGAAAAGCTGATTTAGTATTATTTATTCAGACCAAAGGTTAAAACAAACGTACCTTCAGAATGGGAATGTTGCTCTGCTCTGCCAGGAAGACGGCACGGTTGCAGAGTCCGGCGATTCTGGCCAGGGCCGCCCAGGTGGCGGAGCTTCTGTCGAAGGAGGTGCCGCTCTGGTTCTCCGTGGTGTCGGCCTCGTGGATCTGGTTGTCGAACCACATGTGGGCCACCGTCATCCTGTTCTGGGTCAGGGTGCCGGTCTTGTCTGAGCAGATGGTGGAGGTGGAGCCCAGCGTCTCGACAGCTTCCAGGTTCTTCACCAGGCAGTTCTTCTTGGCCATACGCTTGGCAGTCAGAGTCAGACACACCTGGAGGGGGATTTACTTGGGTCAGCTAACAGCTGAGACACATTCAGGAGCTTTAAGGGACATATAAAAACACCCAGACTCACAGTGACGGTAGCCAGGAGACCTTCTGGCACGTTGGCAACAATGATACCAATCAGGAAGATGACGGCCTCCAGCCAGGTGTATCCAAGAATCAGGGAAAGGACGAAAAAGGACACACCGAGGAATACTGCCACACCAGTGATGATGTGGATAAAATGCTCGATCTCGATGGAAATAGGGGTGCGTCCAACTTCCAATCCAGATGCGAGCGTTGCAATACGACCCATGACAGTACGATCTCCTGTGCTGATCACAATACCACGAGCAGTTCCTGCAAAAAACAATTGTTTGGATTTTTCCCGAGCCACCTGCTTCTGTTCTTGAAACCTTTAAATGTTTCTGGCCTCTCTTACCTTCAACACAGTTGGTGGAGAAGAACGCAATGTTCCTGGTCTCCAATGGATTATCATTGGAGAAGTCTGGGGTACGAGTCTGAGGCTCTGATTCACCAGTCAGGGAGGAGTTGTCCACCTGAGACAGAAAACGACAGCAGAAATCGATGACTAAAAAACAACTAAAAGGTCAACATTTAAAAAATGATTAAATAAAAACAACAAACTGCCCTTTTCTGTATTTAAAACATTTTCTAAGGATTACCTGGCAAAAGTTGAGTCGAACGGCACCAAAAAAAAAACAACTTTAACACGCAGAGACACGTTAAGGATATGAAGATGCAGCCCCTATTATTATCCACCTGACAAAGGGTTTCTTAACTTTATATCTTACTCTTCCGTCAACTTTAATGCGGCCCGAACTGCAATGTGTACCCCCACAAATGTTATATCAAAACGACCGGCTCAGCCCCGTGATGTGTGCTTAGGCCTGTTGCACTAAACAATAAATCAATTAATCGCAAATGAAATGAAAATTATCAACCTCATTTTCATTTTTCGGCTTTATTGTTTCTTCATATCTCTCTCTTTCTACTGAAGACACTGGATGACAAAAGGCTCAACTCCAGTGCTCTTCACTGACCCCTCCCTTTCTCTTTTCTCTTTAAAATCTGTTTTAACTGTCCAAAAGCACGTTTTTGGATTGTTAAAAGCAGCTAAGCTACGAGCTAAGCTAACAGGCCGACCTTGGGAATAAGCCTCCGTCTTGTCGAAGCTCCAAAATTCACGGTTGAAACCAGTGCCTTTGTGTAAAAAGTTGTTTTTCTCTGCAAAAAGAAGCTGAGAACTTGTTTACTGATTGTTTTTATTAAAAGCTTAGTGTGAAAAATGCTATGCTAAAGAGCTCAAATCACTGAGCGTCCACCATGTCACCATGTCAGCCCATGTCAGCCCATGTCACGTCAAGGGCCCTCCCTCCCATTTTTCTTAAAGAGACACGCTGCTCAACTATCCATCCATTGGTTCAAACAGTCTTGTACTGCCATCAGGTGGTCAAAAAAGGTACTACACCCCAAACAAATCCACATTTCTTCTAAAATTTGACAATTAATTATTGTTAAATTTCAAACAATATTATCGTTTATCGCAAAATTTCTGCGACAATTAATCGCCTAGCAAAATTTGTTATCGTGACCAGCATATGTGTGCTATTACTTTTATTAGCGTTTTGAGTTACCATGGCGACGTAATTTGCAAACAAAGATGCCGTTCATATTAGTAATTTTTCATAGACTGGTTGCAAATCAAATATCCAAGATGGCCACCTGAGCTAAAAAGGAAAAATACTGTAAATCAGCCATTTATGGAGATATTAAGCTGAAATTTGGTGTGGTAGTAGCTGAGAGCAATGCCCAATATATAATGAATTAAACAATTCAAGATGGTCGTCAAAGCTAAATTTAAATGGCTTTAGCTCAGCTACTTTTACACACAGAGCTGAAATTTGGTGTGATTATAGCTGAGGACGTTCCCCATCCCATACTGAATCCAAATCAAAAATCCAAGATGGCCACCATAGCTTAAAGAAAAAAAATAACTAACTCGTTGATATTTTGCCATTTTAGTCTGAAATTTGGTGTGGTGGTAGCTGAGAGCGAACCCCAACACTTAGGGTTAAATTGTCTGTCAAATCAAAACTTTAAAATGGTCGCCACGTGGCAGTCCTCGTCAAAAGTTTCTCCAGTTTATTCTATTGCTGCTTTCAGCTTTAAATCGAGGCGTCAGCTATGTCAACGCTGTCCTGAATCTTTGTAAGGCTCAAATAAGCTCAAGTGTTTGTAAATCACTTCGTTCGGGTGTGCCCACCTTGCAGCCGTGAGCGGAGATGATTCGCAGATCAGCAGGAATCCTGTCGCCACCTTTCACCTCCACTAAATCACCGACAACCACTTCCTCAGCGTTGAGACTCTTCTTCTCGCCGTCACGAACGACCAGGGCTTGCTATGAGACGAGATGAACAAACGAGTTGGTTTAAGCCGTAACAGATCCCATTTCTTCTATTTTATTTGATATCGTCGAAGGGCACCTGAGGGACCAGGTTCTTGAAGGAGTCCATGATCTTGGAGCTCTTGGCCTCTTGATAGTACGAGAAGCAACCAGTGACGATGACGACAGCAGACAGCACAACACCTAAGTACAGCTGAAAACACACACTTAAAAGTTATGTCCTCATTTTCCCACACATATTGACAGATTAATTTTTCATTTCATTTTCCCCCGCCCCTCACATTATCGTTTGCAGGCTCTTCCTCCATTGCAGCCTGAATACCATAAGCCAGGAAACAGAGGATGGCACCGGTCCATAGCAGCATGGAGAAACCGCCAAACATCTAAATGAAAACAGAAACGGGAGAGATTTAAAATCCAAAAATCTTCCGAGACTCAAACGGTATCAATGCAGGATTTTACCTGTTTGCAAAATTTGACCCACTCTGGGGTGGTGGGAGGAGGAGTAAGAGCATTGGGCCCATCGCGGGCCAGAATCTCAGCAGCTTTTGCACTAGACAAACCCTAGAATTAAAAGAAAACAATGCGCATGGTGTTAAATCCAATCCAGATGTTGCAACGTTTCTTAAAATGTGGTTTGGAGACGTCAAAGTCCAAGAAAAACCAAGATGGCTGTGTACCAACCGGCAAACTCACTGAAACATATTTCAGTCCCGGGGGGGGGGGGGGGTGAGTAGGAGCTGCTTGTTGCCTAGCAACACAGCATCAACAGAGAAACACTTCCTTCATCATCAGATAGCAGGAAGAACACGTTAGGAGGAGTAAAAACGAGGCCAATGAGATCATCCGCAATCGGTACGGGGGCTTCTTGGGCTCGTCAACGCACGCTCGCTCACACGTGCACAGCTTGGGGACCTTAATTAAAAGCGCTGATTAACTATTCTCCTTGATCTTTGCTGCATGACCAGGAGCACATTTACTTGAGGAGAGGGGGCTCCCTGGAGCGTTTGATTAAATTCTCCTTCAGACCAGCTTCTATAGGAGCACAGTGAACTGAAGAATGTCTCTCTTCTTCTCTAAATGTCCAATAAAATGTGGATTTTAAAACCATTATTTGTATGGATGCACAATATTATCGGCATGGTATCTGTATGGTATCGGTCGATATTAGCGTTAAAGTTCAATATCGGACATTCCATCAAAATAACTCACAGATATAAAAGGCGCTGTTTTCTTATGACAACCCAGTGACAAGGATGCCTGCAGCGCCAGCACAACGTGGTGATGTCACACGCACCTACTTGATCTAATCACGGCCGAGAGGAAGAAGTCAAAATGTCGGCGGTGTGCAAGTTTTTTTCGTTGAGGATGTCGGATTCTAAAGATTTATGGACTACGTTGAGCCTCGCTACATCGTCCCCAGTCGGAGATATTTTTCCGACGTAGCCTTACCCGAGTTACAAGCCATCATTTCCGACGTCACTGAGAAGCTATTAGCTGATAGCACTTGGGTGAGTTTTAGCACAGACATTTGGACGTCGTGTTAGCCCCGTTAGCATGATTAGTCTTACGGCACAATGGATAGACAAAAACTTTGAACTTAAAAAGGCTGTCCTTCATGCACAGGAGTGCAGAGGATCCCACACTGCAGCTAGGAACCTGGAACAAGCCTCCACAAGGGAGACAGCATCGCAGGTCACTAATGCTAATAAATAACATTTAACACTTTTCATTTAATGTAAGTTAAAGTGTTATGCATATCATATGGCTGTTACTGAACATATGTCACCAGCTCTTACAGCTGTTGCACAATTTTTGTAGAAAATAAGCCTAAATAAGAGGGCTATGTTCTGACAAAGGAACATGTATAAAAAAACATCGGTATCGGTTATCAGCCAAATAAGTTTTAAAATATAATAATTATTTGATTATTTCAAAGTTCTGTCCTTCGGTGTGCTGTGTGGTCTGTTGTGTGTGGTTTAGGTCAGAATAGAACTCAAATTCTGAGCCCAAACCTCACAGAAGAATTAACTTCCTTTAAAAAAAATAATAATAATAATTTTTCACAAGTCCCCAGCTGCTCTTTCGTTATTTTCTACTTGGGCTTACTCCTGCGTGCTTGTGTTTTTATTGCTTAGTCAGTATTAAAATATGTTTGGAGCCAGAGGTCAGAACTTGAGAACTTGAAAGTTCCTGGAGAAACTTTGATGGGGACTGCCACGTGGCGGCCATTTTAAATTTTTGATGTGACAGTACTAAGTGTTAGGGTTCGCTCTCAGCTACCACCACATCAACTTTCAGCTTAAAATGGCAAAAATATCAACGAGTTAAAGTATTTTTTTTTTATTTTAAGCTATGGTGGCCATCTTGGATTTTTGATTTGGATTCAGTATGTGATGGGGAACGTTCTCAGCTATAACCACACCAAATTTCAGCTCTGTGTGTATAAATAGCTGAGTTAAAGCCATGAGCTTTAGCGGACATCTTGAATTTTTTTTAATTCATTATATATTGGGCATTGCTCTCAGCTACTACCACACTCAATTTCAGCTCATCTTTACAAATGGCTGACTTAAAAGTATTTTTCCTTTTTAGCTCAGGTGGCCATCTTGGACATTCGATTTGCAACCAGTCTATGAAAAATTACTAATAAAAACTGTGTCTTTGTTTGCAAATAACGTCGCCATGGTAACTCAAAACGCCAATAAATAACGGTGTCGAGCCGGTCGTTTTGATGTAACATTTGTGGGGGGACACGTTGTGGTTCGGTTAAGAAACCCTTGTCAGGTGGATAATAATAGGCGGCTGCCTTAATAGGAATTTTATTATAAAAATTGATTATATTTTATTATAAGCATTTTCGTCTTCTTTCTGCATCCTTTTCATTCCATGTTTTTTTTTCTTTTGATGAATTTGTTTCGTTTCTTTTAAACGAATGAATAAATAAATTTTAAAAATGAATGAATGAATAAATAGGCAGTCCCCAATAAGGGTTAGGGCGCAGGGCTCGGGATTTGGCAAACATGAATCTACCCTTATTGATAATACCCAAGAAAATTAAACCCTCTACATTGGGGTGGCTGCCAAGATGATTCTAAAGCGGTGTCCATTTTGAATCATAGACAGAATGCTGATGGACCATTATGGTCGATATGGGCACCAGTGACCCCAACAACCCAGAGAGGAAGAAGCGGGTAAAGATAATGGATGAACGGATGCTCATCGTAGACAAGTTTGATGGAAACATGGGGGTTAACAGTTTTAATTTCAAAATTGTTGCAATATTTGTTTTTGGAAAAATACAAAGCATAAAGACTTAAAGCTTTTCATCAGAACATTAAACAAACTATGAAACTGATAGCCTACTAAACTATTCATGAACTGAATGTCAACGATCAGACTAAAGTGGACAAAGTGACGTTAACAGCAACGAGCAGCCTTCATGCTCCTAATATCCGATCTCATCTGATCGCTATGATAAATGCTCTTTAAAAAAAACTGGATCAGATTGCTACTAGCTAACACACAACCCTGTGTGATATATAAAGCTACAAATGCAGTACATTCCTGGTACGATCTATTAAAATAAACACCTTTAACAACTTCTTTTACTCACAGTGGTGAGGTCGGTCCCATATTTGCGATTGAGCTCATCCAGCGTCAGCTTGTGGTCGTCCTACAAGGACACAAAGATAAGGCGGAATCAGCGCTCATGTGTTTTATATTCTGTGCATGTGTGGGTTCTATATGGGAAAAAAAAAAAAAAAAGATGGCAACGTTTGCAGCCCATTGTGTTCTGACCTTTTTTCCCACCACTACCAGTCCAAGACCAAAGCCTTGGCAGTGAGAAAATTATTTACAGATAGATTGAGAGGTAAAATGGTGGAAGAAAATGATAACATTAGCAAAAACCAGTACAGTGTATTTAAATCTTTTTACAGTTTATGTTGGTGACATATTTAACACTTACATGAGAAACGACATGATAACTGCAGCGCAAGGGATGATACAAGTACGAGACTGGACAATCAGAGGAAGACGTCCTGTGTTGAGTGAAAAACAAAAGTGAAGCCTCAAACACTTACCAAATCCACTTCCTTCTTCAGTTCATCCATATCCTTCTCTTTCTTCCCTTTCCCCTTCCCCTTCTTCTTGCCGCCCTGTTCCGAGGTCGCAGCCAACTCATACTGCTCTCTTCCGTCCTGCAAGCACGACAATGAAGAAACTTTATGTAGGGGGAACTCAAGTTTATACCGATCACGTAGAAGAGTTTGAAACCCCTGTTCTCACACACAACGCTCTCGACGACCAAGCTCTGTCGTGTATTAAATGGCTTCTTGTTCCATATTTTCCCTGAGCGCTTCGATCTCAGAGTGCAGGCTCACCGTATTTGTTGGACTATAAGGTGCACTTAAAATCCTTTAATTTTCTCAAAAATTGACAGTGAGCCTTATGTATTAATTCCGGTTGTGCTTACTGACCTCGAACTGATTTTATGTGGTTATTGTGAATGAGTTGAATAAAGTTTGACTTATCTGACTGTTTTGTTTCGCTTAATGCGCCTTATGTATGAAAACAGAGCCGTTCATTGATATTGCGCCTTCTAATCCGGTGTGTCTATAGTCCGAGGAATATGTTATTTGTGGTTCCTAGTTTCCAAAAATAGAAAGGGAAGCAGAGTTTTTAAGCCATCAGGCTCCTCTCTAATGGAACCAACTTCCGTTTTTTTTCAGTCAATTTCAGCTACTTTCAGCTGTTCTTCAGCTGTTTTGTGCTCCTTTCAGATTATTTCTGCTAACTACAAAATTTTTGTGCTTCTTCAAACTTATTTCTGCTAATTTCAGCTTGTTATGCTCCTTTCTGCTTATTTCAGCAAGTTTCAGCTTTTTCTGCTATTTCAGCTAATTTCACATTTGTTGCACTCATTTCAACTTTTTTCAGCCTAATTCAGCAAAAATGTGCTCTCTCCACTTACTTCTGGTAATTTAAGCTTCTTTCTGCTGTTTAACTACTTTTCAGCTGTTTTTGGCTAATTTCAGCTTTAATCAGATAATTTTTACTTTTTTGTGCTTATGTCTGCTTCTTTCAGCCTAATCATTTAAACAAGTTCTTTCTGCTTTCTTCTGCTAATTTAAGCTTGTTCTACCTTTTTTAGCTGCCCTTTAAGACATTTTTTAGCTAATTTCACCTGTTTTGTGCTCCTTTCAGATTATTTTGGCTAACTAAAACATTTTTGTGCTTCTTTTAACTTCCTTCTGTTAATTTCAGCTTGATATTCTTCTTTCAGATTATTTCTGCAAGTTTAAGCTTTTTCTGCTATTTCAGCACATATTTAGCCGTTTTATGCTAATTTAGGCTTTTTCAGCTAATTCCACTTTTTTTGCACTCATTTAAACTTTTTTCAGCCTAATCAGCAAAAATGTGCTCTCTCCACTTCCTTCTTGTAATTTCAGCTTCTTTCTGCCTTTTTTTTTAGCTACTTTTCATGTTTTCTGCTAATTTGAGCTTTTTTCAGATAATTTCTACTTTTTTGTGCTCATTTCTGCTTCTTTCAGCCTAACTGGGCAAATGTGTTCTTTCTGCTTTCTTCTGCTAATTTAAACTTGTTCTATATTTTCAGCTACTTTTTTAGAACATTTTTAGCTAAATTCAGCTGTTTTCAGATAAACTCAAGATTTTCTTGGTAATTCCCGCTACTTTCAGCTGAATTAACTTATTTCTGCTAATTTTAGCTTGTTATACTTTCATTTTTGTTCAGCTAGTTTCAGCTTTTTCTGCCACTTCCGCTACTAATTATTTGTTTTATGAAAATTTTAGCTTTTTCAGCTAATTCCACATTTTATGAGCTCATTTCAGCTCTTTTCACTTCCTTCTCATAGGTTACGCTTCTTTCTATCTTTTTGCCTACTTTATTTATTTATTTTTTATTAATTTTTTTGCTAATTTTAGTTTTTTACAGCTGATTTCTTAGTTTTTCTGCTTCTTTAAACCTAATTCTGTGAGGCTGACACCCTGTTCACTTTTAAGACAAGGCTCAAGACTTTTCTTTTTCATAAATCCTATAGTTAGGGTTGGCTTGGTTTTACTGCTATAAGCTTAGACTGCTGGAGGACAATAATAATAATAACTTTTATTTATAATGCACTTTACATTCACAATGAATCTCAAAGTGCTACAAAGAGTGAACATCAGATAACATCAGGATAAAAGCAACCATAAAAGCTGAGTACATCTCACATCTCCTCAATCTGACGCAGTCTTTACTTACATCTATCCATCTTCATGATTGTACCGGTATCTATAATTACTTATATCACAAACGTGTTTTTCTTTGTCTTTATACCCATAGAAAGTACAGCTGGACTGGCCATTCTGTTTTGTCTCTTTTCTGTCCTCTCTAAGCCCAGCCAGCCGAGACCGATGACTGCACATCCTGAGCCCGGACCTGCTGGAGGTTTCTTCCTGTTAAAGGAGAGATTTTCCTTTCCACTGTCGCCAATGTGCTGCTCAGAATGAGGGATTACAACGAAGTGAAGATTTGATGCAATCTGCTGGCTTTCTCAAATACATATTTTTTTACTAACTGGCATTTCATATTGTACTGTTTATAAGGAAGGAAGGAAAGACTTGTTTTTTAAAGTACAGAGTCCTAAGATAACTTAAGTCATGAATTAACTACATAAATAAACTATATTTAGCTGAATTATTGTTGGCTGTTACTGCTAAGGTCGTAGTACAACTTTCAGTTTAAACTATGCATTTTTCAGCTAAGTAGCTTGAAAACTAAAATCTAAAGTGTGCTTTAATTCATGTTGAATTGATTTTGGTCATGAGCAATGAGCAGTTTAGATCAACTGTGACTCAGATGGAGCATTAAAAAACACTTTTCAAGCAGCGCAGGATTTGCTAAATGTTTCCTGACATAGTCTAAAAGGATGATTATGGACATTTGTGCAAATGATGCTCAGCCACCACCAAACATCCTGTACCGCTGAGAAATAATCCCCTGAACATCATCAGGCTCTAATCTCAAACCGTCATTGAGTTCTCGAGGTACTTTGGGTTCAGATGTGCAGCCGCTGGCAGTTTAAAATAATAGTGTGTAAAAATTTGTAAGACGCCCACAGAATGTGGTATACTTCCTAAAAATTGAAGTTTATCATAAATGCATATATATATATATATATATATATATATATATAGCTTCCAAATGCCATTATTTTATAAGTTTATCAAATTCCCTCAAATTGTTATTTTTCACACTTTAGAGGGATTTGAAGATTTACAACCATTCAGGACCAATCTAAATATTCACACATTGGGTGTCCGGTTATTTTTTCCCCAATACAAGCAATGCAATGGCTAAAATCTTGTTGAAGCTCGGATGGTTTTTTAATGTAAAAAATGAATCTTCACAATACTGAGCTAGAGCTGACTGGCATGGAAGACAGTGGGCATTATACACATCCTTTAAGGGAAAGCTAGGCCTTTATTAGTTTAATGTTAATATGTAATGATTAGGGGTGTGGCCCCGAGTTACTTAATTTTAGGAAATCGGCCGATTCTTGCATGAGAAACCGATTTTACCGATTTTTGTAGTTTAACAATAATTGCCTGAACTTCATTTATATTTCTGAGCACTACCTCATAGCCAGTTAAAACAAGTTTGTATTGTTTCTAGGATATTGTTCCAGGGTATGTTTTACAACAAAATAATATTGGAACATTGAAGGTGCATTGTGACCTTGTAACATCTGACAGTGTCGATTATAAAACAAAATCGGTATCGGCCAAAATCGGAATCAGCAGGTCAGACTTTTTAGAAATTGGTGATCAGTGATCGGCCAGAAAACTGAAATCGGTGCACCCCTAGTACTGATCATGTGTTCTAGATAGAACAGTGGTTCTCAAACTGGGGTCCCTGGACCCCCGAGGATTTGTGAGCTGGTGCTCAGGGGTCCGCAAAAAATAAATAAATAAATAAAATAAAAATACGGGTACAAATTTAAATTTTTTTTTTTTTTTTACAAGCATGTAGATGTTTAACAATATGTTAAAATACACCAACATGCAGGAAATCACATCTACTAGGGGTGCTACGATAAATCGGACAGACGATTTATCGGCCCCGGTTTACTTAATTTTGGAAGATCGGCTGATACTTGCATGAGAAACCGATTTTACAGATTTTTTTGTAGTTTAACAACAATTGTCTGAACTTCCTTTATATTTCACAGCACTACCTCATGGTCAGTTAAAACAAGTTTGTATTGTTTCTAGGATATTGTTCAAGGGTATGTTTTTCAATAAAATAATATTGGAACATTGAAGGTGCATTGTGACCTTGTAACACCTGACAGTGTCGATTATAAAACAAAATCAGCATCGGCCAAAATCGGAATCAGCAAGTCAGACTTTTTAGAGATCACTTTATTCAAAATTTTCTGGGGGAAGACACGCCCCCTATTTGTGTTCCAGCATTGATCGGTTTACAAATTAAGCCTTGTTACTTGGTATGACTACTGCTGTTATGATTCTGTTCAGTTTTAAGTAGTAATTTGAAAAAGTGACAATCCATTTATTATGTTCATTGTACGAATAGGTCAAGTTTAAATTTTTATACTGCTAATTTTCTCAAAAGTGTAATTTTTGAAAGTTGAAATTAAAAATTTTGTTAAGTGTGTCTTGAATGAAAAACACCCCATGTTTAAAAGTATAAAAATTGTATTAACACTATTAAAGAACAGGTCTTAAGTATTTATGTTACAAATATTTCCATTGTATTAAAGAGACAAACTGAAGAAAATTATTTAATAAAATTGAGGGTTATGAGGGGGTTTCTGAAACTTTTTCTCTACTGTAAGGGGTCCCTGAACCCACAAAGTTTGAGAACCCCTGAGCTAGAAGACCAAAAATATAAATACTTTGCAGAGAAGAAGCATGAACAAATCCTAACCAGTGACACTTTGGCACACTTACAGGAGGATTTATTAGCGATAAAAACTAATAATCTAATCAACCATCATCATTATCTGCTAAAACCAACATCTTCTTTCCTGAATCCATTTTTATTCTTTTTTATGCTGCTATATGATTATGATGCTCCTGAGACTTTTTAAAAATTATTATTTAACTGAGAAAAGCGTCAAAAACTTGAGCAAGAAACCTGTGACTTAAAGATGATCAATAAACTGCTGTTTGCGCAACAACAGCAGCAAAAGTACGAACAGGCAATTTTCACAAGTCGGACACTGACGTGATATCCAAAGGCCTGTTAGACGCATTACTGCAATTAGATCTAATTAACCACATTGTTAAACATTTAGACTGTGCAATTTATCACCTGGCCATTAAACTCCAAGTGAAACAGTCATGTTTGAGATTTTTTTTTCCCTGCTTCTACAATAATTCAAAAACTACACAAGCCATTGACGGTGACAAAAGTTCAGTCCAGACAAATAAATTCATCAATATTGAGCCCAAAGAAGAACGAAGTGTTGAGTAGATTTCAGTCAGTTTGGAGATAAGGCTTTTTTTGGGACAGATTACAGTGGAACTGATTACACTTTTGCCAGGAAGAATGTCACAGTCACCAACAGCTTTTCTAAACATAACCTCGACAGCTTTGTGGCTCAGCCAATCTCCAGAGCGGAACAATGAAGCAGTCATTTGCTGAGAATCCCACTCAAGAGGACTTTGTGTTGCTTTTAGCTCCAACTGGGACACAAATTCCCTTCCAGCAGGCAGGACGGATTTTAAACAAATACAATAATTCAGGTTTTAAGAGCAGATTTAGATGGAAAACACCCTCTTTATGTTAAGTTTGCGTGACTTGTCTTGCACTTGACGTCCAATATCACACAATCAGGCTTGGCTCGAAGTGACGGCCAGACTCGTCTGTCCCTATCGTCATGCTGCCTCCCCCACCCCCCAGATGTCCCCTCTCATTATCAGCGGTCAGTGTAGCTGACAGGGCAACAAAAGCACTAAGTCTGTGTCTCCTAGACGGCTGGATAACCAGGCGGGGCGATGAAGTGGTGAGATACAGAAAAAGAAAAAAATATTTTGACTGCATGGCACAGAGTCAGGTCTGTTGCCCGCCCACTAGCTTAGCGCTACGTTGCTGCCGGTTTTATCAGTAGGGGGTGGGGGGCGGAGCGGACCATCAGTAGCATTTTTTGCTAGCACGTTTGTATTGCACCTCGTGCTACATCAATACCGATAGTTGTCAACGGGGGCGGGGGGCTTGGTAGGCGGGGCTTTCGGTTCTGTTGATGGGGCGGTGCGCCTTGCTTGTATAATGGTAGGGGAAACACTGGATTAATAAAATTTTCACTATGTTTTTATAAAACAAAGTTCCTTATATGTGTTGTATATCGGAATAAAAAACAGTCTTTCCTTTTGTTAAATTAAAAAAAACTTCTTGTAAAATTAAAATTCACCTTCACCTACTGGAATAAACAAAGTGTAAAACTATTAAATTGTGCTCTATAAGAGTCTGATATGTCATTTTGGCAACATCTTTTGTTTTTTTTCCACAAATCCAGCATTAAGTTTAGCTGTAGATTTACAATAATAATAATAATGTGTTATTTGTTATGAGTTCCTCCAAATCCGAGGCCATGGTCTTGTGCCAGAAAAGGGTACAGTGCCCTCTCCAGGTCGGGGAGAAGGTCCTGCCCTAAGTGGAGGAGTTCAAGTATCTTGGGGTCTTGTTCACAAATGAGGGAAAAATGGAAAGTGAAATCGATAGACAGATAGGTGGGACGTCTGCAGTGAAGTGGGCGCTGTACCGGTCTGTCGTGGTGAAGAGAGAGCTGAGTCAAAAGGTGAAGCTCTCAATTTACCGATCGATCTACGTTCCTACCCTCATCTATGGTCATGAGCTATGGGTTGTGACCGAAAGAACGAGATCACGGATACAAGCGACCGAAATGAGTTTTTTCTGCAGGGTGTCTGGGCTCTCCCTTAGAGATAGGGTGAGAAGCTCGGTCATCCGGGAGGGATTCAGAGTACAGCCGCTGTTTCTCCACATTGAGGAGCCAGTTGAGGTGGCTCAGGCATCTGGTTAGGATGCCTCCTGGACGCCTCCGTGGTGAGGCGTTCCGGACATGTCCCACCGGGAGGAGACTCAGAGGAGGACCAGGACACGCTGGAGGGACTATGTTTCTCGGCTGGCCTGGGAACGTCTTGGGATTCCCCTGGAGGAGCTGGCCTAAGTGGCTGAGGAGAGGGAAGTCTGGGCCTCCCTACTTAAGCTGCTACCCCCGCGACCCGACCCCAGATAAGCAGAAGAAAATGGTTGGATGGATGGATGTTATGTGTTGTCATCATTGTATGTTCCCACACAATGGCAAAATTGGCTCTCTGCATTTAACCCATCCACCCCCAGGTGGAGCAGTCGGCAGCTATTGAAGGCACCCGGGGAGCAACTGGGTATAGGGTGTGCTGCTCAGAGACACGGCGATATGTGCAATGATTGGGGATCAAACCTGGGACCTTCGGGTCCTGAGTTAGCTGCCCTACCTCTACCCCATCTCGGTCCCCTAAAACAACATGGTGGAGCCCGGAAAACTGGATCTTGTGGCTTCAATTCTCCACAACAAAAGAAAGCTAAATAGTATGTCTAGATTTATAGTCAATAATCTGCTCATAAAGCAAACTATCAATTGATCACGTCTTGCTTCTGCTGATGTGTTTTTATGTGACAGAAGTGACAAGCTAACATAAGCTCACTCCACTTTTTTGATATTATTCTTTGAATGTCAAGTTCAAGTAAACACTTTTATGACTTTAAATCATCGACATTGACATCAACTGAGCGATACATGACAATTCTGGCTGAAATGATATTCCTGCAGGAAGCTCCCCGTAGAAGCGCCAGAAATGCTACAGCTTGCTGATACTGTAGCTTACCGTTATTGCCATGCCCACATGTCATGGTGTCCTTGAGCAAGGCACCTAATCCTTAACTGCTCCCCAGGTGCTTACCGGTACATAGCTGCCCAAAAAAGCTCTTGAAAATGAGTCTTTTTGACTCAATGAGACTACCTGTATAAATAAAGGTTAAATAAAAAAAAACAATTAAAAAAACTGACTGAAAAATTCACTTATCTTTGCAGCAATCAGGCTTTCTTCGTGAGCCGTTGTGATTCTAGTGTTATTTTTAAAGTTGGACAATGTTCTTCATAAGGTCTCTCATGTAAATGAGTCCTCGTGGCTCAATGGGACTAACCTGTTTAATCAATCAATCAACCTTTATTTATACAGGTAAATCCCATTGAGCCTCGAGGACTCATTTACAAGAGAGACCTGATTTCAACAAAGAAAGATGACAACAATGGACAACAGCAACAACAATAAACAGTTATAAAAACTCATACTACAGTTTTTTTTTTGTTTTTTTTTTAACAAATAGGATGGCTAAAAGGAAAAAGGTAACAAAACAAAAAACAGCTAGATTCCAAGACAAATGTAGAAAACTAAAAACAGGAACATGTCTGCATTGGACCCTGCCAGGAGTCCAACAGATTCTTAAAGACACTTAGAGAGGTCAAGGTCAAGAGCTTCAAATCTTTTTGTAAGATATTCCAGGAAACAGGAGCGGAGTAGGAGAAGGCCCTTTTGCCTAGTTCAGTCCTCACTGAGGGAACACTGCAGGTAATAATGTCCTAAGAGCGCACTCCGTAGCTGCACTCACGCAGAGACATGTAGGAGGAGATGTATGAAGGCAACAGACTAACAACTAACCTGTTTAAATAAAGGTTGAATGAATAAATCCGAGTACAGTATGTAGAGTTTGGGTCAACAGGCCTGTTCAAGGCCAGCAGCTGAAAAACGAAGCAGCTGTTGTAGCCTTTGTTCTGATCCAGCTGTCCCAAACCTTTGAATTAGGAGTCGTTTCTTTCCCATTGAGCAATACACACAATTTCAACACTGAGTGTAGTCACAGAGTTTGTTTAGTCTAGAATACCTCTGACCCCTTTGGCCCAAGCACTTTAGTGCTCAAATTTAATTTCTATCCAACACACACAACTGAAAATGTTCAGTGTCAGACAGTACAAGCACGGATTGTATGGATTGAAAACCTCAAAATTGTGGTTAAAACACCAGTGTGTCAAATAACTCAATGACTTTATTCAGTTGAGAGCTGGAAGGAAGAGCATATTGGCTAATATGAAGATAAATTTAGATTTAATCAGCAGGTAAAACTGTAAAAAGTGAATTTTATTTTATATGCCATACATGTTCAACTGTGTATAACAAACCATAAAGTTTTGTTTTGTCATTCAATAAGTCTTGGCGACTAGTTGGAAACAAGACTTCAAGAAAATATGCTAATCTTCACAGGGAATACATCGAGTTGGGACTATAACTACAAATAATGACATTCACGCAACATTCCTGTAAATGAATGCAAATTTATATGCTACAATTTAGTCTGTGTCTTAACTGTGTCAGTTTGATCACAATTCATTCTTGATTTTTGTCTCCAGTCACAATTTGGTTTCATCGGTCTCAAAATCCTGTCAGTTGTTATCTCATATTTCTCACACTTCCTGACCCACAGAAACTAAATTTAAAATGGATTCCAGGTACCTGCATTGACTTTGTGACTATTTAGAACATCTTCTGCAAAAGGGTTTGAAGATGTTCAAAATTCCCTTGAGGTCCTGTTACTCTTGCAAAGAATTTGAGAGCCTGTTCAAACGTTTCAAGACATTTTGGAGAATGACGGTCGCAATTTGTCGCCAACAATTGCAGTCCAGTGAGGTTTAAGAGATCGCTTGAAACCTGGGGATTTCTGGATCAAGCTTTACACTGACCATTTTCCTGTTCTTTGGCAACTTTTGACTTAACACAAACAACCATTTGATCTGTATTGTAAGGTTTCAATGTCTACAGACTTATTTCAAACTAAACTTTGATTTCAGCCTAGATGTCTTTAGACCAAATACATATTGGATCGCATGGTTTAGGAAAAATCTGACCGCCTGGAATCATCCAAACCGAGTCAAATTGCTGCTGCCAGAGTTTTTTAATGAGGGTTGATAGGAGAGATCATATAGCTCCAGTTTTAGCTTCTCTCCATTGGCTCCCTGTCAAATTCAGAATTGAATTCAAAATCTTACTTCTAACATACAAAGCCCTGAACAACCTAGCTCCATCTTATATTACAGATATTATTGTTCCATAATTTCCTAACGGAGCACTTCGCTAAGACTGGAGGTTTACTTGTGGTTCCTAGAGTTTTCAAAAGCATAATGGGAGGAAGATCTTTCAGTTATCAGGCTCCTCTCTTGTGGAGCCAACTTCCAGTTTCTGTCTGTGAGGCTGACACATTGTCCAGTTTTAAGACTGGACTTAAGTCTTTCCTTTTTGATAAATACAGTTATATATTTTTCCATCCTTGGCATGTGCTTTTGTTTTTCTTCCAATGGGGGAACATCTGCACCTATATCTGAACCAGCCATTCTGTGTTCGTTTGTCTCTCCTTCCTGTCCTCTCAAACCTCAGTCGGTCAAACCAGATGGCTGGTTGTCCTGAGCCTGGTTCTGCTGGAAGTTTCTTCCTGTTAAAAGGGAGTTTTTCCTTTCCGCTGTCGCCTTTGTGCTTGCTCAGGATGGTAGACTGTGATAAAGCGAAGATTCAATGAGTCTGCTGGCTTCCTTAGATAGAGAACTTTACTAAATGGCTTTTGTATGTATGTGAATGCTTTTGTACAGTGCCCTGAAACAACTTCTGTTGTGAGTTGGCGCTATATAAATAAATTGAATTGAATCGAGTCACATTGAACTTTAGTAACTGTTCATTAATTTCTAAGAGCCCAACTGAACTGTAATGTTGCTGCTCCTGTAAAATGGTCACCTTCGAGTTTAGCACATTTTGATATTGACAATAATGTCCAAAAAACAACAATTGACGACAATGAACTTTGGTGCAATCCAGAGTGCCTTGAGAATCTATCATCTTATCTTACAGACATTTAAGTCTGCACAATCAGGTCACGAGTTTAAAGGTCTCCAGTCCTTTTTGTTTTTGACTAGTAAAGCTGAAGTCATACACAACAGCTTGTGCTTCTCTTTGGATTTTCTGCAAATTAGCAACAGATGTACACAAAAGTCAAGGAAAAAGAAACCAAAATATTCTCCAGACAGGCCACTCGGCATGTGTTTGCTGCCGTCATTTCAAAGAACCACTGATAGTGTCACTAAAGCAGGTGCTAAACCTGTATGGCGTCTTGCTGACCACAAACAGGCTGAGAACGTTCAGTCCAAGCAGGTAAAAGGATACTGCAACTCCAGAAGCAAACATCGATAGGGAGTTAAGACTCATCAATAATTCAACACTTTACAAGAATCGCAGGTGTTAGCATGTTAGCAAGGAGGTCAATGAAACACCATCTGACTACTAATGAGTCCGTATACAAACCAACTGTGTAAGGGTTCGCCGCTGCCGCTGCCATTTTCTTTAGGAGCAAGCCCGTTTAAGATTGACCAAATGTGGACATCCTGCACACAGTCCCAGTCATGGAACTACGCTAACTAATATTGTTTTTTTTACTCCTTCAGCTGACTTAAGTTTCCCAGAGCACACAGTGTGTGATCCCAGCACATGTTGTTATTGTTGCTTGAACCCCCCGGCCCGTAAAGCTGGGAAAACACTCTTCTTAGTTCTGGATCGCCATGGCCTGATCTTTGCCTCGGGACCCCTGAAGGCCCCCTGGGGCCATCTGGCTTCAAGCAAATAATTCACAAACCCAGGTTGAGTGGAAGCAAAAACCGAAGAAAGAAAAAGTAGAAATGTGAATCTTTAACAAAAAAGCTATATAACCAAACATTCGTTAAAGGAACGCATACCACCCACCTCCTTAGATGAATGAATTTTAAACAAAGTATCATGTGACCAGTTAGTGCTATGCTGTGGATAACTTTCGGCTGCTACAACACCAAACCTTAGCGCAATTTATGTAAAAGTGACTAAATTATCACGTATTTGTGTTTGATGAGGTTGATAAGCAGTCGCGACCATCTTTAATCATCTTAATCGACCATTGACCTTAGTCATGTTTAACTTAATCGACCATCTTTCTTAGTTGTAGATGTACAGAACATCCAATAATTACTTTGAGCCTTTCATCAAAATCAATGCGTTGTTTCATGAGATATTTTGCTAAAAGACAAATGTGCACAAACGTAAGCAATTGCACAACTTTTCATGGTAGAGGGCAATAGTTATAGTAAATACAAGAACGCTAAGTTGAATCCGTAATGTAATGAATCTGAATCTATAATGCCAATTTAATTGGTGATATGCGACTTATCTGTGCTGCTGATTATCCATGCTGCTGATCTCCTGTCTTTATGCTGCTGTATTCATACCCATCTGCTCACTACAAACTAATGTTCAGGCTACTGTTTGATATACCGTATTATTTTACATTATTAGTGTTTAGCGTATATCCTAGATCTTTATATGCCGTTTCTTTTTATACTTTATATTTTTGCTATTTTTGGGTGCAACTGAGACCTTGAGTACTTCATTTCGTTCCACCTCATGTACCACATGTGACGCGAATGACAATAAAGGACCTTGAATCCTTTAGTTATTTGAACATTTCTCACATTTTTATTTTTCACTAAAAGCACTGATTTGATAAACTTCTAATTAATGAATGTCTCACTTCTTAAAACAAATGGCCACTTCCTGTAAATTTTGAGATCATTCACTCTTTTAAAAACTTCTAATATTGTCACACCCAAAAAAAACAAACAACTGCTCAGTTTGAAGATTTATAGTTTTTTTTTATTAGGAGAGGAAGATGACAATAATGGATTGTTGGCAATCTGTCAAAACAAAAGATTTCAATTTTGTTGATGGGACACATACAAGTCCATTAAAAGTCTATTGTACTTTTTTGTGTTCAGAAATATTAATTCTGCTCTGTTATTTTTCGTAAAAGGCTGTTTTGACAAAAAGAAATGTTTGATTGCACTGTGACCTGCAACATATTAAAGAAATCAATAGTTAAAATGAACATAAAAATGTGTTTTTTACATTAAAAAGTTGGTTTTATTTTGCCATATAAAAAACTTTTTTCTTTACTATGATGAACATGTTTTACTTTTGAAAAAAATATGTTGATAAAGAAAAATGAATAAGGGGGCTGTATGACATAATGAAAATATATCATTGCAATATACAATGATAATTTTAGTTTCTTTTTTTTCAATTTGTATGCTAAAACTGTACCTTGGCGGCATGGTGGCGCAGTTGGTAGAGCTGCCGCCTCTCAGCGAGAAGGTAGCTGGAATGAATCCTGGCCGGTGACCTTTCTGGGTGGAGTTTGCATGTTCTCTAAGCACGTGTGGGTTTTCTCCGGGTACTCCGTTTTTCTCCCACAGACCAAAAACCTGCATGTTAGGCTGATTGGTAACTCTAAATTGTCCCTATGTGTGAGTAAGACAATGAATGGTTGTCTCGTTTGTCTCTATGTGTCCCTGTGAAACACAGAGGGAAGGAGGGACGGATGGGTGAATAGAACTGAATCTCAACTGTACAAAAAAAAAAATAATAATCTCCATAAAAACAGATTTTTCAAACTACAAGAAACCTAAAATGCTGAGTTAGGAATTTGTTGCTTAAAGCCAAACTCTCACTGTGCTGTGACTGCTGGCTACAAACTGAAAACAGCATTTGCAACAGTCCAAAATGTTTTGAGGGTTAAGAATTATGAACACGTTGGAGGATATAACTGAGCATCAAACTTTCTCTCAAAATAGCCAGACTTGTTCTAAGCATTTGGAACGCGCCTCAAGCCCGTCTCAATTTAGCTTTTGTAATTCCAGCATACTTTTCTCACAATTTGATTTTCCAATTACATAGTCGCCAACAATAGCAGCCCAGTGAGACACCACTACAAGGAGCACAAAGTTGGAAGCTGTTTAATCAACCACCTTATGAACAATCTCCACTAAACCAGCTTTTGACATTTCCTTTAAGAAGAACCTAATTGTCTGATTCCTGTGCAGTGTTTCCCCTAGATCAGTTCCCTTGATGGGGTACTTGTCATATTTTATTTTTTGTTGACTGGGGGGGGGGGGGGGGGGGGGGGG
>NC_056520.1:18518424-18519515 GCF_014905685.2 Nematolebias whitei
GTCGAGTCTGTGTTGCCCACCTGCTAGCTTACTGCTACGTCTTTGTCGTTTTTTTTTTTTCTTTTTTAATCGACAGGGGTGTGGGATGGGGTGTCACATCTGTGTTTAGCACTATGTTGCTGCCGGTAATTGTCGATGGGGGAGCGGAGTAGTACGATCGGTAGAATTTTAGCTAGCATTGTGCCCCGCGCTACATCATCAATACCAACAGTTGTAAACTGGGGGGGGGGGGATCGGTAGGCGGGGTGCTTGGTTTTGTTGACTGAGCAGGGCGTCCCGCTTGTATAATGGTAAGGGAAACACTGCTGTTTGCACTAAAGTAAAAGTTTACTCTTCGCCAAGACTAAATTTCATCGCATTTTATTCATGCTATTTCATAAGTCAAACCTAAATTAACATACCTGAGATGATTCTGTAAGTTGTGACATTTACAATCAAATCACCAAACAGTAACAAACACCACAGCTATGACAACACACAACCTCTCTAGTTTACTTCATGGCTTCCTCTCCCTGTACTGAGCCTTAAAGGGAGTCCCACTTGATTTGCTGAAATCACATTTGAATACAAGACTATAAATAAACTGTAGGGATTTCCCAAAAAATATTTTCACTCGATCTGTGCAGATATTTCTCAGTGCTGTACTTTTCCATAAATGCTGAATTGTGGCCTTTTATGTTCCAACACATGCAAGTAAAGTTCACGGCCATTGACGTTCGCCTGTGCTGCTTTAAAATGTTAGCCATCCGCTTTTCTTTATTTGATTTGCAGTAAATTCCTCAGGGGTAAGTCACGCTGTCAGAGATGTTTGGAAAAAGTATTTTTCTGGCATTTGCCCCGTTTGTTGCAGTGAACTGAAAATGTCGTCTTGATGCAGCCCTTCCATTCACGTAAAGGACAATGTGCCTCTTGCAAGAAACGACAAACCATTTTGTCCCGCAGCTGTCATGGCTGATAAGATGACAAGATGGCCTAGAAGTTAAAAAGATCTTGAGATAGATGCTTCCTTTTTGATTATTTCAAGTGTCATTTTTCTTAATAAAGTATCTATCTATCTATCTATCTATCTATCTATCTATCTATCTATCTAT
>NC_056520.1:18519525-18525424 GCF_014905685.2 Nematolebias whitei
ATCTATCTATCTATCTATCTATCTATCTATCTATCTATCTATCTATCATCTATCTATCTATCTATCTATCATCTATCATCTATCTATCTATCGTCCGTCCGTCCGTCCGTCCGTCCGTCCATCTACAGGGTGATGAAAACTGAATGGGGAAATTCAAGCCTAGCAGTTTTACAATGGATTTATATCACCAGCCATCTTTTGAGTCAAAGTTTTAAACTAGGATCATCTTGTGTTGAGAAATGACAGAGTTATTGCTGTTTAGGTCAAACTTGAAAATGGCATCACGTACATTCTGATGTGATACTTCGATACTGAACACCCAATGATTACTTTGAGAGTTTAACTTCCGCCACTTAGGATAAAAATAAATAGAGCAAAATAAGGTAGACTGTATCGCCAAACCCAAAGTTCTTAGCTGTTGAAGCCTACTGTACAATAAACAATGGATCCTTGTACCTTTTCCACCAATTCTGCAGCCACAACACAAACAAAAGGCTCAGAAACTGTTCCATGTGATTCCTAAAACCAAAATCATGCGGACTTCTTTATCCAGCACTTAGACTTCATGGAGATTTGTATGAGTTTCACAACAGACTAAAAGCCATATATTCTCTTATTTACTGGTGGAAAAAAAGAATCAGAGTACAAGGTTTATAAGTCACAAGATGATCTTAATAGAGATAAGTTTGAATTCCCGTCATGTGGCGACATCAATTTCATCTTAATTGAGAGGCTGGACAAAGTGTGCGAATGGAGGTGAAATTCAAGGAGCGTGAGAAATGAAGATAATAAAAAAAAAGGCAAAGATTTATGTTTAAGTATCCTTTAAAGAGAGATTTAAAATGTTCTGAATGAAGTCCTGTCCATTCTCACTTTTCTCCTTTCTTGCCTGAGACAAAAACTTTTAAACAATGAGAAGGAAGCGTCCGGGTGAGCTCCTGAATATTTTAAAGCGTAAACCTTTTTCTTCCTTTTTTTTTCTTTACAGGCAGCAGTCCTTCCTGGTGCCAGGGTCTTTTGCCAGATACACAATCTGCTCATTCAGTTTGCCCACACACACAAATCCTGGGTCTTTTGCCTGGTTGCTAACGGCAACTTTAGCCACACCTCTCCAGAAATGTGAATGGACAGTCACGTGTTGTCGTCCCCCAACCCTCCTACTTTTTTTTGCTTTCCAAGTCTCCCTCCTTTAGTCTTTAATGTCCTCCAACCAATGCTTCTTTTTTTCTTTTTCCAACAGTAAAAAGAAAGTATTCATTGATACTGGGGTGAGTTTAATACTCCTTCCACGTCCTTTGCAACTTCCAAGTTTTCCAAACAAAACATAAAAGATGGAACAAATCAGTTGGGTTTCTTTAAAGAAACTTGTCAGCCACTTGTCTTCCAGCTGAATGGAGAATTTGCATCGCCGCCTCCAACATTAGATGTCTAAAATGTGTACATCAGCAGAAAACCTTCAGATTTCAATAATGTGCACACTGTCCCATAACAGTCTTGACTACTCCGCAAGCTAAGAGGTATGCAAATGTTGGGACATCTGAGAAGTCCAGAGGTGAAAAAAAGACACAAGCAACACTGCTTCTCCCAACTTTTCTCTTGCATATTTCGAGGTTTTGCCTTAGGAAATATGATGGAGAACTTAAATGTACTGGTTATTTTTTAAGAAAAGTTTATTAGCATTGGAGAACGTCCCTTCAGGTGGAATTTAAGAGCCTAATTTTAGAAATTAAAAGACTCTATGTTCAAGTAAAATTGTTTTAATGTGTTGAAAAGAAAGCCAAACAGGAGGGTAACGCTGTCAATCTTCCAAGTATGGTTAGAAGATTTATCTAGAGACTGAAATGACATTGATAGAATGAATGAGATTGGGGGAAAAATAAGCTAAAGAAATTTCTGAGTCATCTTCGTTAAAAGTTTGGAAAAAAAATCAGATCCTCATTTTCATTCAAATCTGTTAGCAAAGGTTGGTCAAAGTTACCACCTTGAGGGCATTCTCTCTGAGGAACTTCCTGCGCAAGTTTCCTACACAAGACCATTTAGGATCAAAGCTTAAAATTTTATACTACTTGACAGGTCCAATCTAAACTGGAAACTAGTTAGTTTTCTAATGTCTATGACCATTTGTATGATTTCAACTCAAACACCAGTGGCCGTTTATTTGATACTCATCACTTTGTACCCATAACTTTCCATTTTGTATTTATGTGCTTACCATTGTTCAAAACACCAAAGTCCATGCTCAACAATCCAAGTATAAGATCCAACAATGTTCAGTCAAGTCATCTGAACGGTGTCTTTTTTTGTGCTGAGACTAGGCCCGTCACGATAACAAATTTTGCTGGGCAATTAATTGTCTCAGAAATTATTGCGATAAACGATAATATTGTTTGAAATTTGACAATATTTAGTAATTATTGTCAAATTTGAGAAGAAATGTTGGTTAATTTTTGTGTCTAATACCTTTTTTGACCACCGGATGGCAGTATAAGACTGTCTGAACCGAAGGATGGATAGTGAGAAAGCGAGCAGCGTGTCTCTTTAATAAAAATGGAAGGGAGGCTCCTTGAGACATGGACTGTCTCGCTTTCCTTTTTATAGGTTCTCAAAATGACGGATGCTCTGGGTGGTTTGAGCTCTTTAGCATAGCATTTTTCACACAAAGCTTTTAATTAAAAAATCAGTAAACAAGTTCTCAGCTTCTTTTTTCAGAGAAAAACAACTTTTTACACAAAGGCACGGGTTTCAACCGTGAATTTTGGAGCTTTGACAAGATGGAGGCTTATCCCTGATGTTGGACTGTTAGCTTAGCTCGTAGCTTAGCTTCTCAGCTTAGCTGCTTTTAATAATCCAAAAATGCAATTTTGGATGGTTAAAATAGATTTTAAAGAGAAAAGAGAAAGGGAGTGGTCAGTAAAGAGCACCGAAGTTGAGCCGTGTCTTCAGTAGAAAGAGAGAGACACGAAGAAACAATAAAGCCAGTAAATGAAAATGTGGTCGATAATTTTCATTCGTCATGCGATTAACTGATTTATTGTTCATCGCGACAGAGCTAATGAAAAATTTTTGTTTTCCTGATGCCTTATTCATGCTGCAATTGTCATTTCCTCAATAGAAAGAAAAGCTGAACCTACTTCCAAACGACATTGACTTGCACTTGAATGTACCGTGTCTCACACTGGTCATGGAAAATTTCATCACTCATCATCATGCAAGAATGCCAGGGATGAAAGCTGAGAAACAGCGTGCTTTGGAGTTCTGTTTTTTTTTTCAAACTAAATGTTCCACTTTTGCTGAGCAACAGTCCTGCGAGAAAAGTTCAAAAAGCTGTCAGCGAAAATCTAAACATTCAGCTCAAGTTACTTAGCCAAAACGGTGGAGATGAGGGATAGAGCTGGCAAGTGGAAGAAGTGTGGGGAAAAGGAAAAAGCAAGCAGGGGGGTGGGGAGTAGAAAGAAGAAATGACAACAAATAAGTAGATGAAAGACTGCACAACAGTGAGGCAGGAGGAGATGCAGATGGAGTAGAGGGGGGAAAAAAGGAAAAGGAAGTACACAGTGTTCTGAAACAGACGAGGGGCAGTATGTGACAAAGCCCCCCTTAATACACGACTACGGCCATGCGGAAAGAATGTTAAATCCTCAGAAAGGGAAAACAGGTACAGAGAGAACAAGGAGGAAACGAACTGTGAGGAATGGATGTGAAGGTGTAGTCCGGTGCCCCTTTGACTCGGATTAACGGTGGCTGGATGCTGACAGGCTCGGTCAGTTCATGGTGGGAAAAGCAGAGAGCCCAGGTTTTGTTCTGGAACGTGTTTCTGTTTTAAATCATTCTACTAAGCAGACTGTTCTTCAGTGGATTTCCTTTCTCTCTCACTCAAGAGGTTAAAACTTGTGAATGTATTTCTGTGAATGAACAAGTGTCCTGTAAATCAGATTAGGGGAATATACAACTCAATGAGACCGAAAGTGCCTCTTACAAAACTGCTATAAAACCTGAATGATTTAAAGTTTGAGACAAACAAAAAAACATTGAAAACTGTCCATAGGTAAAATTGTCCATAGTCATTTAGATAACATCTACAAGTGACTCAAAACAAATTAAACTCTGAAAGTGAGAGGCAACCTGTTTCTATGAACTGGTTTAAGCAGATTAAACTGGTCTCAAAAGGAGTCAAAGTACCTAAAACTATGTCTTGAGGATTAATGCCAGTGTCTCACAGGGATACAACCACTAAAGACTCTTTGGAGACTCCTAATGGTGGAAGGCAAGACAAACTTTCCATTGCAGTTTCCCTGAATTCAGTGAGTTTGCAACAAACTGTACTCTTGGTCATGCACATTAATTCATTACCTATCTTCACTCATATCGTTAGCCTGGTTTTTAGACCTGGACATTTGCAACTTCAGGCTCAAATGTTTTCTGTCATAAGGAGAACTCTGGTCCAGGTGTCAAAATACACCTTTAGGGTTACAGAAACTAAAATGAAAAGGGTTTGAGACGATTGTAACTCCTCTGAGACGGTTTTTAAACAAAACTAGTCACAAAAATCTCTTGAATGGTAAATGGATTGTATTTATATAGCACCTTTCCATCTAGTCAAGATACTCATAGCACTTTACACTACAACCTGTGCCCTCATTTACCCATTCATACAGCACTCTACTATATCTGTACAAAGCTAGTCTGAATCTTTAGAGACTAATCAGTGCTTTAAATCACATTCATACACCGATGGGACACACATCGGCGGCAACGAGGGGTTCAGCGTTTTGCCCAGGGACACTTCAACATGTGATTGCTGGTGGAATCGAACCCCCAAATCTCCCGTTGGAGGGCAACTGCTCTAACCACTCAGCCACAGATGCTCCAAACAACTGAAAAAATCAAGTGGTGAGACTACAAGCCTCTGTGACTCATACAAATAAATTTTGAAACCCCAAAAGCATTTTGAGACATTTTGGAGTTTCTTTTGCGATTGACATCTGTATTAGTTGCCTACAGCCCAGTGAGGTACACTTAGAACAAAACTAGGTGCCAATGCCACATAATGTAGAAAATTAAAATGGGTACACTGGATTCATTTTGTTATATCAACAAGTTGATTATTAAGACACAATAAGAGGTTAAAACAGCCAATTGCTTGGTCAGATCTTGTGTTGTACATCCATCAACTCATTTTCAGACATAGCAAAAGCCACCTCAACTGACAGCAGTTTCTTGAATTCATTGACTTTCTTGTTTGTTTTGTTATATTTTTCACATCAATATCGAACTATTTGTCACAAAAAGTCCAGTTTGGTTTCCATTTATACCTTTGGAAAGTCGATGTAATGCAGCAAAAGGTGCAGCATTTTTGGTCTAAAACTGGACAAAATGGTTCAAAACTTCAGTTTACGTCTTTTTAAGTCAGCCAGACGGCAAGTAAAGTTGGGCGTCGTGCCGAAACGTCCAGTTAAGATTCGCCTCATCGGTTTGTTGAGCTCCACCGCACTGCATGGCTGCCTCGTTAAAAGCGAGAGCTTGTGTCACCCTGCCCTCGTTCTGTTTCTGGGTTTCAGATCTTTATCAGCTCTCCTCTTTAACATCCTTAGACAAATCATTAACACCCCCCCCCCCCCCCCCCCACACACACACACACACAATCAACACTCTCAACTATTGACTGCTGATGCGCAGATATTTTTTCCTCCCTCATGTCTGGCCGTCAAGTTGTTCAACGGTGGCAATGCGGCAACTGGTGCCTCTAGGCTCTAATCCACCCCCTCCCAATCTGAAGCAATCTAAGCCCCTCTTTTCGCTCCTCTCTGCTCACTTTTGTGTTGCAGATGCGATATTAAAAATGAGATGGGGGTGGGGGGGGGACATAATCTTCTCAGCGAGACCTCCTTGTCGAACCTGT
>NC_056520.1:18525434-18558171 GCF_014905685.2 Nematolebias whitei
TGGAGGAGAGGACAGGAGGGGAGACGCAGTGGGGAAGAGGAGGGAGTTTGGATGGGGGCAGGGCAAGGCTTTCATCACATATGGGAGCAAGGAAAGGGGAAGGAAGAAAAAAAAAGGCAGCAGCAGAGAAACTGAGAACAGAAATGTTCATAAATGAGCACCGAGGAGAGAAGGAAGAAGCTGAATGAGAAGTCCCGCTTCACATCTTCCCGCCAGATCACTCTGTTCCATCTTCATCTGCCTCTTCATCCCTCCCAGGCTGAATTTATAACAAGTGCCTCCATAGCGCAGAATGGCAGGGTGTGGCGTTGACTGATATTTCATACGGCAGGGTTCGATTTCACCCCTCGCCACCATGGAAAACAACAGAACAATGACAAACAGACTCATTGTAATGTGGCAGGACGGGTTCAAATACCGTACCTCAGCCACAACAGGGTTAACAGGCCATAAAGTTTTCTTCTAAATAACTTTTTCCAGTTACCTGTCATTTTTACTTCAAAGATAAGGGACACTCTTTTGAGGACCAGAACGTTCACATTTTGGACCGAGAAGGTTTGAGCGGGGGGTGAAGAAGTTAGTGTTATGTGTTGTCATCATTGTATGTTCCCTTAATGGCAAAATTGGTTCTCTGTATTTAACCCATCGCACCTGGGATACACTCAGGTGGAGCAGTGGGCAGCTATGTAAGCGCCCAGGGAGCAATTGATTAGGTGTCTTGCTCAGAGACACCACGACATGTGGGAATGGCTGGGGATCGAACCTGGGACTTTCGGGTCCCGAGTCGGCTGCTCTACCTCTACCCCATGGAAGCAGTTTATGTGAAAAAAGAGAAACCACTGTGAAACAGAGGAGGTGGTCTCAGATTCAGCTTACAAAAACCTTTAATGCAGCTTTAGGACTGATACCCGGTCATTTTCACACCTATCAGGAATTTAAACAATGTGACCAGAGTGGCCCATCTGTGAGTCAGACTAACAAAGACTCTAACGAACCCCTATTGTGAGTAGTGATAGGGCAATCTGCATGTAACTGCTACTTTCCTACCGGCCATTGAGTATGGTGACATTATTTATATGATTGCCCCTGCCAGCTGCTTGCAGATGTTGGATGCTGTCTACCATGGTGCACTAAGATTCATAACTGGCTGTAACTACCGTACCCATCACCGTACTCTGTACTCCTTGGCCACTTGATCATCATTGTCTACACGTAGACTCTCACACTGGTTCATCCTCCTTGGTCTGCTGCCTTCTTATAACTCCTCCCACATGACACGCCGTCAGTGCAGTTACAACATGTGCTCTCAGAACATCGTTACCTGCAGGGTTCCCTCAGTGCGGACTGAACTTGGCAAAAAAGCTTTTTCCTACTCTGCTCCTATAACGTGAAAGACCTTGCAACAAGAGCTGAAGCTGTCCACCTTAATTTCTTTAAGGGGTTTTAAACATTTGATATTGTCAGTATGAAAATCAAAGCAAATAGTGTTTACCTTGTTTAACAGCACCCTGATTTATTGTTTTATAACACTATTTTTATTTCAACTGCATTTTTACTGTAGTTTGTACTTTATATGTTCTGTCTGGAACAGGTCCCTCTTGTAAAGGAGTCCCCGTGGCTCAATGAGACTAGCCTGCAGAAATACAGGTTGAATGAATGAATGTGTCAGTCTTCAAGCCTACAGAACGCCTCAGCTTTATAACTCGAACCCCACACTCCCTGTTCTTTGAACTGAGAAAGCTCCTCGGACGAGAAGCGAAACGCCTTCAGAAGTACGGTTGGTTTTTTGCCTTTAATCTAGTTTGGATTCACCACGTCCTGGACGACTGAGAATCTTCACCTTTCAGCACCGAGCTTCACCAAAATCGTCCCATCTCGTAGATCTGACTTCAGATCAGTTTATACAAAACTTAAAAAGCTAAATGTTACCAAACAGCTGTTCAAATAAGGAGTTTTAATCAAGTGTGGTGAAAAGTTTTATGGGTTCATGTGACAATTGAAGGACTTTTTTTTTTTTTTTTACTCCCCAGGATTGAAGCTGTCCCTGCGGGCTCTGAAGTACTGACTGTACTTACCGGTATATAGCGCCTTTCTATCGTATCAAGATACTCAAAGTGCTTTACAACACAATCTGTGCCCTCATTTACCCATTCATTCTGCACTCTACTATGTCTAAACAATGATTAATCAGTGCTTTATCACATTTATACACACATCAGAGGCAATGAGGGGTTCAGTGTCTTGCCCAGGGACACTTCAGCATGTGACTGGTGGTGGAATCGAACCCCCAACTCTCGCATTGGAGGACAACTGCTCTAACCACTCAGCCACAGCTGCTCCAGTCCCGTTATTCCTCGGCTCAGCAGCTGCCCCGTGGCGCCTGACGACAAAACTTTGACAGCCTGAGAACATCCCGTTATGTAAGCGAGCAGTTCCAAGAAACATCTCTTTGTGAGCAACTTCTACACGTTTCCTCTTCTCCTGACCGACCAAACGTGCCGAAGTGGGGGGACCTAGTTAACGAGGCGGAAGTTTTTCGGTGTGCTCTGAAGCAGCGGGCATTTTGTTTTGAGTGAAATGTAGCTTATCTTTAACACGAAGCTCCACCTCTGCCCTCCATCAAGTCGCCCAACATCGATTCAACACGAAGCCTCTGCTCTTTTTTTTTAAAGTTTTAAACACATGTTACTCTCCACACAAACAATACGAACAGTTGGGCGCGTTTCCAAGCTGTAAATTCAAGTTTTATACTCACCCCTCTTCCCATTGCTGCCAAGACGTGGATTTATTTCTTCCCCAGTTCAAGTAAGAAAATCGAAGAAATAAAACTCCTCCTTTAAAAATATGTACAGTTTTTAATTACCAAAAAAAAAAAAATTTCTAAGCAAAAGGGAAGAACGATTAAACTGCTGGATGTGCGCGTTTTTCTGCGAGTGTATTTTTATTAATTTTTTTAATTATAATTTTTTTTTATTTTGATTTTTTTTTTTCAGCACGTGTCACTCCTTTAAAGCACACATCCGAGCTAACGAGCCGCCGCGGCAGAACCTCGGGTACTTATAGACGGCGAGCCTCCTGTCATGACGTCGACGTGTCTCCATGGTAACCACACTGAAGGAGGCGGGGCGTCTTTTTAAAAAATTCTTGTTTCAATTTTTTTTTTTTTTTTTTTTAAAGCACACACACACAAGGCGAGAACACGTTGAAGTTACTATACATGGCCCAAAATTAATCTTAGCTTAGAAAAAAAAAAAAGAAAACGTAAAAATTAAAAGACTTTGTTTAAAAAAGAATAAAAACATATTTTCATTCAACCTTTATTATACAGGTTAGTCCCATTGAGCCTCGTGGACTCATTTACAAGAGAGACCTGAATTTTAACAAAAAATTATGACAACAGTGAACAACGACGACAACAATAGACAATCATAAAGGATGCATACAAATTAATATTTTTAAATGCCAAAATGTAAAACATAAATTGTGCAATGTCAAGGTTTTTGCTAGGGGTGACACTCAGCTACCACACCTCGTTTTAACTTAATATCTATAAACCTGACAGGCTTATATCTATTTTTGTGTTTGCTAAGTTTGATCAGCTGTAGCGGACATCTTGAATTGGATTTACTCCAATAGTTAATCATTTGTAGATTTTCATCCATTGATTACCTTCTGAGAGTTTCATTAACATCTGCTGAATGGATTATGAAATATTTTGCTAACAGACAGGCAGGGGTGAGTCCAGCAGTTAATGCCAGAGTTTTAAACACAAATCCCATGTGATCTATTACTGCTCACATTATGTGATGTGGATGACTCTCATCTACTACCACGCCATAATTTAACTCAATATCTGGAACACTGATAGAGTTGTAACCATTTATGTTTTACATATGTTTGATGAGGTGTGGAGGCCATCTTGAAACAGGTTGATTTTAAAGATGAAATAATTGTAGAAGCCCTATTGATGATTATTTTCTGAGAGTTTTATCAAAATCTGTTTATTTGTTTACGTGATATTTTACTAAAAGACAGGCAAGCTAAAACACACAGCTCACATCTTCAGCCAGGTGAATAATTAACTAATTTCAGTCCAAATTCCATCAGAAAACCTCTAAACCTAAAAAAAACAAAACATGATTTTCTTGCCGGAACTTAATTTTAGGATGTTTTAGTTGTCCTAAACTATTTGACTTTATAATGGCAGAAGGAAAAACCTCCGTTCATTCAGATACAGTGTATACTGAACTGTAATTGGATGGGTTTCAATGAAACTCTCAGAAAGTAGTCAATTTGGGATCAACCCCATCAAAGATGGCCGCTAATGCTAATCAAACTTGGCAAACACAAGAAATGACAATGACTCAATCAGACTGACCGATATCGAGTTAAAATTTGGTGCGATAGAAGGTGAACCTGATCCTTAAGGCTTTCAGATTGTGTAAGATCAACTCCTTTCTGTTAGCAAAATATCTTGTGAAAATACATTTGAATAAATCTTTCAAAAATTAATTAGTGGATGTTTGGAAACAGTCAAATTCGAGATAAAAGTGCTGTCATTAAATCAGGGGCCAAGAGGGAGTGGTGGCGCAGAGGTTAGAGAAGGTGGGCCTGTGATTGGAAGATTGCCGGTTCAACTCCCGGTACCGACAACATATAAATGTGGGTGGGATAGGTGAAGCACCCACACCTGCCCCCACCCTCATTTGCCCCATTCTGGGCCCTTGAGCAAGGCCCCTAACCCCCACCACCTGCTCCCCCGGATGCACTAGATAGCAGCTCTCTGCTCCACATTGAGGGCTGCGGTAGCTCGGTGGTCTGTGGTTGCGTCAGGGAGGGCATCCGGCGTAAAGATAATCGCCAAGTCTTCGTGCGACTTAGTTCGCTGTGGCGACCCCTGAAGAAGGGAGCAGCCGAAAGAAGAATAAAAAATTTAAATCAGGGGTCAGGTTTTAAGTTTTTCAATGATGGGTCAATGTAAGTAGACTATAGTTGGACCAAATGTTGGCAAAGTTGGACATTTCCAGGTCCAACTTGACCTTGATCTATAGACACAAAAGCAAAACAACCAAAAGCTGGCTAACTGTTGAGCATGCCAATATTTGGTCTCATGTGGTGCAATTCTGCAGGTGCCACAGTCTGGATGGAGTGAGAAACTGAGCTTTGATCCTTGTAATGTCATGGTAAAACAGGAACTGAACCAAAAAACAATGGGTCCAAGAGACATAGACGGTAAGAATAAGATCCAGAAAACTAGTGTCTGAAATGAGCTTCCTGGTCAAGCTCAGTCATGGACATAGGGTAAGAAGTTTGGTCATCTGAGGGGGGAAATGACCAAATATTTGATTAGGTTGAATCCTGAATTCTCCCTCTGGAGTTTTTTTTTAACACAAGTCACTGGAAGAACCTAAAGCAGAGACATCAGTGAGAGTTGAAGTATTTTTTTGGTCAAGGGATGTCTGGGTTTCCCTCATGGAGCCGTTACCTCCACAACCTGACCGTGAATAAGTGGAAGAAAATGGATGGATGACCCAGTTCTGTTGGAAGCAATTTACCACCCTAACACTAAATATTAAAAATGCAAAAGGTTAAATAAGTGATGAGTGAGGAATATTATTTTAAACGTCAGCACTGGTAAAAAGTAAAAAATACAAATACACCATCCTGATTCATCTTCACCTCTCCCGGCTGAACAGCTGGGTTCACAGACACCTCCATCCCCCCGCTGCTGCGTTGACAAGGTTGTTGCGTGCCGACAGCGGACAGCCAACTTCTGAACCCTCCCGGCCTCTAAATCCAGAGCTGCAAAAGCTGATTTATTCGTGCAACACTGCATTTGCTACAGATGCATCTCAAAGGGAGTAGCTGCTCATGAGTAGAACCAAAAGTGCTGCTTTGTATAGGCCCCTATTAGCCGAGGGGCCCTCTAGAAGTATTCACCCTCTCGCCCTGACTAGCTCTTTGTTTCTCCTGACATATTTCTGCGTCTCTACTGAAACTGGGCTGTAAATAGCTGCAGAATGCTATCTAACCTGTGACCCTACCTCCCTGCCCAGCAGGGATGGAAGGATCTTTGCCGAGGCAATACTGATTATCGCACTGCAGCCACCCTTGCATGTTTGCGGTATGCGCCTGTGCAGCAGCACTCTTGTGGCCCTTTGCATCTGTTCTGGGAGCTCTTAAACCCTTTTTGATCCCACAGTACAAATGAGAGATTTATTCTGTCATCCCAGGATCTACAGTAAGCCCAAAACTAGAAGCATTCTGCCACTTGTTGCAGCTGAAATGGACTACGGAGTTGTTTTAGACATGCTGTGTATTTCTTTAAATCTCATCAGCAAACAATCAGAAAAACATTAAGGTTCCTCCTTTTTTGCACGTCCTGAGCCACAGAGACTGTGCTTACCTCATGAGTGCTGCTGCATTCTGACAGAAAACTGGAAGAGCCTGTCTACCTGAGAAGACTATGCTGGCCCGAAGAGCACTCTGCTGAACCTGACAAGATAAACAGAAAGACCAAACAGCAACAGGACGATTTCACTGTCCACACTTGTTTTTTTCCTCTTCAGTTGCATGTTTAGCCATCTTTTCTTTAAGCTGAAGCTGTAATATTTCTCTAGATCGTGACAGAGTGCTTCTCGGGGTACACTGTGTAGGGTGATCCATGAGTATGGGATTGCGGGCCCGTTGCTACGGGCTGTTAGGTCTCTATACGAGCGCTGTGAGAGTTTGGTTTGCATTGCCGGTAGTAAGTTGGACCCCTTCAGGGTGGGTGTTGGACTCCGCCAGGGCTGCTCGCGGTCATCGATTCTGTTCTTAACTTTAATGAACAGAATTTCGCGGTGCAGCCAGGGGGCAGAGGGATTCAGGTTTGGTGGCCTCAGGATTCCATCTCTGCTCTTTGCAGATGATTTGGTCCGTTGGCGTCATCGTGCTATGATATCCAGCTCTCACTGGAGCGGTTTATAGTCGAGTGTGAAGCGGCTGGAATGAGAATCAGCACCTCCAAATCTGAGGCCATGGTCCTCAACCGTAAAAGGGTGGATTGCCCTCTTCAGGTCGAGGGTGAGGTTCTGCCTCAAGTGGAGGAGTTCGGTATCTCTGGGTTTTGTTCACAAGGGAGAGAAGAATGGAGCATGAGATTGACAGACAGATCGGTGCATCATTTACAGTATTACGGACTCTGTACCGGTCCGTTGTGGTGAGGAGAGAGCTGAGCTGTAAGGCAAAGCCCTCTGTTTACCAGTCGGTCTACGTTCCTATCCTCACCTATGGCAAAGAGCTCTGGGTTGTGACCAAAAGAATGAGATCATGAATACAGATGGTTGAAATGAGTTTCCTCCGCAGGGTAGCTGGACTCTCCCTTAGAGATAGGGTGAGAAGTTCGGTTATCTGGGAGAGACTCGGAATAGAACCGCTGCTCCTCCACATCGAGAGGAGCCGGTTGAGGTGGTTCGGGCATCTGGTAAAGATGCTTCCTGGGTGCCTTCCTTTGATGCTTCAGGCATGTCCGACTGGGAGGAGACCCAAGGAAGACACAGGACACGCTGGAGAGACTACGTCTCTCGGTTGACCTGGAAATGCCTTGGTGTCCTCCCAGAAGAGCTGGAAGAGGTGGCTGTGGAAAGAGATGTCTGGGCCTCCCTAATCAAGCTGCTGCCCCATCGAGCAGACTTCGGAACAAGCAGAATATAATGGATGGATGTGACAGAGTAGAACAACAGGAAGAGAGATCAGTTCTATCAAATCAAGTAGACTTTCATTACACACCTTAAACTAAAGGCCAAGTGTTTCATGAAGGAATTCATATCACCCGAATCGTCACTGAGATCAAGTTATGTTGAAAAATGACAGATAACCCTGCTGCTGCCCCTGGGTCAAACAAAATCAAGAGGCTTCAGTCTTAAAAATGAGACCCAGTGGGCCATTTTGACCCAAGAGCAGCAGCAGGATGAAAGGTTTAGTCAAAACTGTGCAAAATATCATGAAAATATGTTGCGAACAACTCAACAACTACCACATCAACCTTTAACCCAATGTCTGTAAAACTGGCTGAATTGTAGCCAACTTTTGCTTTCTATTGTCAGATATTTGTGGTGGCCGTCTTGAATTGGGTTGGCTCCAAAACTTTTAGATGTACAACTTTCCGAAGGTTTCATGAAGATATGTCCAGTGGATTCATGAGATATTTCGCTAACAGACACACAAACCTGAGTTGAAAAAAGTTTGAGGCAAAATTCTAAACAAAGATTTTGCACAATCTGTGCTGAGGACCAGTTTAAGTTTCTGTCACAACAGATTTTAGCTCAGTATCACTCCAAGTGATTAGGTTTTGACAGCCATCTTGATTCCATTTGACTCCAATCAGTTGAAGGAGTTGGGTCAGGGAGGTAGCTAAGAATCATCCCCATCACATACTCTGACCGATAACAGATTGTGCAACATCTTCATTTAAAAAAACTCCGGCATGCAGGGCGGAGAGCTATTTGCATTCATTTTTAAAAAGTGCTAGTTTAAATTTACTTTGAGTTAAGAGAACTCTTTGGAAGAGAAGTGAAAGATCTTTTTTTTTTAAATGAGGTCCAGTTGATTTTGATTACATTTACGAGGATTATCATCCCTGAATGATTGAGAGCCTTCACTGGCACTAAGACACAGAACCTGCAGGGAACCTTCGTCCATGTCGATGTGCAAACACTATATTTTAAATTTATGTGACATGGATGCGTGTGCAGTACTGTAGCGTGTGTGTCGTTGCTCTATAAATAGCCCCGATTTTATTTAGATGTTGGAGAGAGACTGAGTAGAAAAAAAAAAGAGGGCTCTCTAATGGGTTTCCATGGCAACAAGCAGGGGGCCCTGCTTTTGAAGGAGAGCAGGATAAGGATGGAGAAGGGTGGTGGGGGGTGAAGGCATGATAATGTTAGGTTATGACTGCAGCCTCTTCTTGCCTTCCTCACTCAACAGCTGAGGATCTATAAACAGCTCGTTGTGCTTTTGAAGAGAGTAATCGCGCTACATCCATTCTTTCCACTTGATTATCTCGTCATTCTTTTATTCGAATCCCTTCGTCCTTTTGTTTGCAAATTCCCGCCGAACGTCTTCCGCTAGCTCCCTCTGCCGTGAAGGAAATCACCTGTGAGGATGCAGGGAGAGGAGCCTGATTGGCTGCCACGAAACAAAGACGATCCACAGTTTTGGGTGATACTCGATCATTTCTTCTGCTGTGTGTGAGAGAGAAGCTGGCCATCTGCGGCCAGGCTGGCAGGATGATGGATGCACGCTCGCACACACATGCTGAAGAGCGAGAAGAGGGCATTCATAATGACTGGGGTAAATAAAAGTGGATGGTACTGGAGTGGTCTCGGTTAATTTTCGCTCAGGGCCTCTGCATCTGTGGTCAAATGAGCAATTCAGTGCAAACATGATTGTGGCACCGCGGCTCTTGAGATAATGCACACACTGCACTGACGGGCTTGCTTATAATGTGAAGGAAGTCTGGAAGAGCTAGAACATTTCTGATTATATGGTCACCATGGGCCTGCATCTGTCACTCTTTGGCAGCAAACATGAAGCAGACTGAAATGTAAGCTTCAAACAGAAACTTTGTGAGAACTACAAGTCATATTTTTTATTTATTGCAGAAGACTGATAGATTTTTGTTTCTAGTGTTAAGCTGGTCCAAAATGCTGCTGCCAGAGTCTTAACTGGAGTTAGTAGAAGAGATCGTACCTCTCCAGTTTTAGCTTCTCTCCACTGGCTCCCTGTCAAATCCAGAATTTAATTCAAAATCTTACTTCTAACCTACAAAGCTCTCAACAACCTAGCTCCATCTTATATTAGAGGTTTTATTGTTCCATATTTTCCTAACAGAGCACTTTGCTTTCAGACTGCAGGCTTACATGTGGTTCCTAGAGTTTCCAAAAGAAGATTGGGAGGAAGATCTTTCAGTTAACAGGCTCCTCTGTTGTGGAACCAACTTCCAGTTTCTGTCCGTGAGGCTGACACACTGTCCAGTTTTAAAACTGGGCTTAAGACGTTCCTTTTTGATTAATCCTATAGTTAGGGTTGGCTTGTTATGCTGCTATAGGCTTAGACTACTGGAGGACAATTTGACCTCATTTCCTTAAATGAATTGTTAAAATTGATTAGTTTTAATTTGATACTATTTCTATCTTAACATGTGATTCTGGACCTGCCATTGTGTAGCTGTTCCTCCTTCCTGTTCTTCTGAAACTCAGCCAGTTGAGGTAGATGGCCGCTTGTCCTGAGCCTGGTTCTGCTAAATGTTTCTTCCTCATGAGGGAGTTTTTCCTTTCCACTGTCGCCTTCATGCTTGCTCAAGATGAGTGTTCTGTGATGAAGTTAAACTCAAAGCAGTCTGCTCCTCAGATAAATAATGTTAAATTATCATTATATATGTGAATGTTTCTGTTCAGCGCACTGAGAAAACTTCCATTGTGACTTGGTGCTATATAAATAAACTGAATTAAAACTGAATTGAATTTTGTGTAGGAGATGACAAGGTAATTGATTCTTCACTTCTAGATTTGTATAATTTGAGATCAAACAAAAACAGTCCAACAATGTTGGAGTGAGTGATCTTTGAATGTGGGGTGGAATTGAGAGAAATCAATGAGTCGTATGAATCAAACTGTGTGAAAGAAAGAGAAAAATGTCTACAGCATGGTGTATAATTTGTATTTGTACCAAAAAAGACTTGTTTGGAGTTAGAAAAGATTGTTGCAAAATATTTGAACGCTTTAGACAACTCAGATGTTAGTGTGACATTAACTTTCAAACATTTTTATGGAAACATTTCGATAAAAAATATGAAACCAATTCTATTAGTGGAGGCAAATGACAGCTCATGCATGTACATTTAAATAAATCTTTCTAATTAAAACATTTTATTTCAACACCAAAGTTCATGCTAAACTTAAAATGGTATTTCTGCTGAAGCTAGAGCTCTGAGATTTTATCAGTGTTTTCCCAAATTGTTGTTAATCTTCCATCATTTTTTCCCACATGTCTTGGTTCAGTTTTGTGCAAGCTCTAGAGATGGCATCACTGACTTTTCTGCTGAGTAAACCCAAAGTTGAATAAGGATAAAAAAAATACTAAATAAGGGTAATGCAATTCTTTGAAGCATGATCTGAGATAAAGTTCAGCTTAAAGCCTATTGTAGCTTAGTGTTTTAATTCAGTTCAGTTCAGTTTATTTATATAGCGCCAAGTCACAACAGAAGTCATCTCAGGGCACTGAACAGAAACATTCATATACATATAAAAGCAAGTTAATAACATCAATTATCTGAGGAGCAGACTGCTTTGAGTTTAACTGCATTGCAGACTCTCATCTTCAGCAAGCATGAAGGTAATTGGAGAGGAAAAACTCCCTCATGAGGAAGAAACCTTTAGCAGAACCAGGCTCAGGACAAGTGACCATCTGCTTCGACCGGCTGGGTTTGAGAGAAACAGATACACAATGGCAGGTCGAGAATCACATAGAAATAGTATCAAAGGAAAACTATTCACTTTTAACAATTCATTTAAGGAAATGAGGTCAATTTATCCTCTAGTAGTCTAAGCCTATAACATAATAACAAACCAACCCTAACTATAGGATTTATTATAAAGGAAAGTCTTAAGCCCAGTCTTAAAACTGGACAATGTGTCAGCCTTATGGACAGAAACTGTAAGTTGGTTCCACAAGAGCCTGATAACTGAAAGATCTTTCTCCCATTCTGCTTTTGGAAACTCTAGGAACCACGAGTAAGCCTGCAGTCTGAGAGCAAAGTGCTCTCTTAGGAAAACATGGAACATTAAGGTCTCGAATACAAGATGGAACTACGTTGTTGATGGATTTGTAGGTTAGAAGTAAGATTTTGAATACAATTCTGAATTTGACAGGGAGCCAATGTAGAGAAGCTAAAACTGGAGATATGATCTCTCCTACGAACTCTAGTTAAGACTCTGGCAGCAGAATTTTGGACACCCAGATAATAAACCATCTCAATAGTGCAAGCTAGACGTGACAAATTACCAAAGTCTCCAGTTCATCCAAACTGCTGATGCCAGAGTCTTAACTGGAGTTAGTGGGAGAGATCATATCTCTCCAGTTTTAGCTTCTCTCCATTGGCTCCCTGTCAAATCCAGAATTGAATTAAAAATCTTACTTGTAACCTACAAAGCTCTCAACAACCTAGCTCCATCTTATATTAGAGGTCTTATTGTTCCATATTTTTCTACCAGAGCACTTCGCTCTCCGACTGAAGGCTAACTTGTGGTTCCTAGAGTTTCCAAAAGAAGAATCGGAGGAAAATCTTTCCGTTATCAGGCTCCTCTCTTGTGGAAACAACTTCCAGTTTCTGTCCGTGAGGCTGACACACTGTCCAATTTTAAGAAATTAAAACTGAACTGAATTTTGTTTAGGAGATGATAAGGTAAATGATTCTTCACTTCTAGTTTTGAAAAATATAAATTTGAAAGAAAACCATGAGTCCTACAGTAGTAAGAGTCAAACTGCATGAAAGAAAGATAAAAATGTCTACAACATGGTGTATAATTTGCATCTTCTTTCAGCTTTTCCCTCTTCAGGGGTGGCCACAGCGAGTCATCCTCCTCCACCTCATTCTGTCCTCTGAATCCTCTGTCCTCACTCCAACTACCTCCATGTCCTCTCTAACTGCATCCATATATCTCTTCTTTGTCTTTTTCCTGGCAGCTGCATTTCTAACATCCTTCTACCAATATACCCACTGTCCCACCTCTGGACATGTCCAAACCATCTCAGTCCGGTCTAAAAAAAGTCAAATCTGGTCCTCTGGACATTCAAAAAAACAAAACAAAACCAAACGAAAAAAAAAAACTGTAGAAACATTTCTGCTTTCATCCGAAAGACTTCTTCAGTCTGGGATGCTGTATTCAGCTCAGTCTTATAAATAGCACGTTCTCCACTATGAGAATGAGAATGACCAGAGGACCAGATTTAACTTTTTTAGATTATTCTACCTGGATTATTGAGCATGCATCAGGACATCTCAGTCTGGCCTCTCTAACTTTATCTTTCAGTTGTTCAACCTGTGTTGTACCTCTGATGATCTTATTCCTAATCTTATCCAGCCTCATCACTCCTAAGGAGAACCTCATCATCTTCATTTCTGCCACTTCCTGTTATTTCTCCTGTCTTTCTGACAATGCCACTGTCTCCAGACCATACAACAAAGCTGGTCTCACCAATGTCTTGTAAACTTTTCCTTTGACCTTTGTTGACATCCTTCTGTCACAAATCACACAGGAATTTTTTTCCATCCACTCCATCCTGCCTGGACTCTCTTTTTCACCTCTTTACCACATTCCCCATTTTCCTGGACAGTGGACCCCAAGTACTTGAAGTCCTGCACCTTTATGACCTCTGCTCCTTGTAGCGTCACTGTTCCACTGACCTCCCTATCATTCACACACGTACTCTGTCTTACTATGGCTGACTTTCATTCTTCTTCTTTCAAGTGCATACCTCCACCTCTCCAAGTTCTCTTCCACCTGTCCTGTTCTTTGTTCTCACAGAACACAGATCACAATGTCATCTGCAAACATCATAGTCCACGGGGATTCCTGCCTGAGCTCATCTGTTAGTTGGTCCACCACCAGAGCAATCAAGAAGGGGCTCAGAGCCAATCCTTGATGCACTCCCACCTCCACCTTGAAGCTATCGGTCACTCCTACAACACATCTCACCACTGTCCTGCTGTCCTCATAGATGCTTTTTATCATTCTAACATACTTCTCTGCTGCTCCAGATTTCCTCATGCAATATCACACCTCCTCCCTCGGCACTCTGTCATATGCTTTTTCTAAATCCACAGACACAATGGAGTTCTTTCTGACCCTCTCTGTACTTCTCCATCAGCATTCTCAAAGCAAAGATGGTATCTGTGGTGCCCTTTCTTGGCATGAAACTATACTGCTGCTTGCAGATAGTCACCTCTCATCTAAGTCTTGCTTCCACAACTCTTTCCCAGATCTTCCATCATGTGGCTCATCAACTTCATTCCCCTGTAGTTGCTACAACTCTGTACATCACCCTTGTTCTTAAAAATGGGCACCAGCACACTTCTTCTCCATTCCTCAGACATTTTCTCATCCTCAAATATGCCATTGAATATTTGGGTCAAAAACCTCACTGCCATCTCTCCAAGACATTTCCAAACCTCCACTGGTATGTCATCAGGTTCTACTGCCTTCCCCTTCTTCATTCTTTTCAGAGCTTTCTGGACTTCACCCTCACTAATCTTTCCCACTTCCTGGTCCACAGTTTCTGTGACCTCTAATTTTCCTTCTCTTTCAACCTGCTGCACATCCTTTCCAGCCTGATCCCTCTGTCTTGCCAATCGGTACAAGTCCTTCTCGCCCTCTTTAGTGTCCAGCCTCCCATACAACTCATCATACGCCTTCTGCTTTGCCTTTGCTACCTCTCTCTTGGCTCTATGTCCCATCTCCTTATATTCCTGTCTCCTCTCTTCAGTCCTCTCACTGTCATATTTCTTCTTGGCTAACCTCTTTCTTTGAACGGCGTCCCACTATTCCACCACCAGGTTTCCTTATCATCCATTCTCTGTCCAGATGACACACAAAGTACCTTCCTACCTGTCACTCTAATTACTGTTGCTGTTGTAGTCCAGTCATTTGGAAGCTCTGTCTTACCACCCAGAGCCTTTAACAGCTCCTCTCTGAACTTCTCACAACATTCGTCTTTTCTCATCTTCTACCATTTGGTCTTCTTTTCTGATTTTATTCTTCTTCTGTTCTTCACAACAACAGTCATTCTACACACAACCATCCGATGCCATATGGCCACGCTCTCCCCTGCCACAACCTTACAGTCCCCAATCGCCCTCAGGTTTCCTGTTCTACACAGAATGTAATCTACCTGCGTACTCCTTTCTCCACTCTTATAGGTCACTATGTTTCTCCCTCTTTTGGAAATAGGTATTGACTATAGCCATTTCCACTCTCTTGACAAAATCCACCACCATCTGTCCTTCCTGGTTTCTTTCCTTGACACCAATCTACCCATCACTTCCTCATCCTCTTTTTCCTTCACCAACATGTTTATTCAGGTCTGCTCCGATCACCACTCTTTCCTCCCTGGGAATACTCTCTATCACTTCATCCAGATCCTTCAAAAATGTATCTTTCTCCTCCACATCACATCCAACCTGTGGACCATAAGCACTAACAATGTTTAACATCAGATCTTCTACTTCTACCTTCAGGCACATCACCCTATCTGACACTCTCTTCACCTCTACTACATTCTTTGCCAACTTCACCTTCAGGACCACCCCTACTCCAGTTCTCTTTCTATCCACACCACGGTAAATCAGTTTGAACCCTGCTCCAATGTTGCAAGCCTTCCACTTGGTCTCTTGGACACATAAAACATCTACCTTCCTTCTCTGCATCATGTCAGCTAGCTCTTTATCTTTGCCTGTCATTGTCCCCACATTTAGAGTTGCAACCCTCAGTCCTACACTCTTCACTTTCCTCTTCTCCCTCTGTCTCCTGACATGTTTCCCTCCTCATGGTCTTCGACTAACAGTAGCACAGTTTCTGTTGGCACCCTGTTTGTCAACAGCACGGGTGGCAGTCGTTTACCCAGACCTTGACCAATCCGGGATGGTTTAGTTTGATGAACTCACATTATGGTTTTGGCAAAAGTGTTTTACATCGGATGTCGTTCCTTACACAACCCTCACCATTTATCCAGGCTTGGGATCGGCCCAAGAGATGCACTGGCATGTGCTCCCATGGCTGGTTTATGGTGTATAATTTGTATATGTACCAAAAAGTCTTGTTGGAGTTAGAAAAGCTTGTTTGCAAAATATTTTAACACTTTAGACAACTCAGAAGTTAAGTGACATTAAAGGTCATTTAAAAAATATTATGGAAACACTTCTATAACAAATATGAAACCTATTCTGTTAGTGGAGGCAAAATGACAGCTCACGCATGTAAATTTAAAATAATGTTTCTACTCAAAACATTTTATTTACACTTAAAATTATGTTTCTGCTGATGCAAGAGCTCCGAGAGCTGATTTTATCAGTGTTTTCCAAAATTCTTGTTAATCTTCCATCTTTTTTTCCCCTCATGTTATTCGCCTGGTTCAGTTTTGTGCAAGCTCTAGAGATGCTATCATTGACTTTTCTGCAGAGTAAACCCAAAGTTGAATAAGGATAATTTTTTTAAAATAATAAATAAGGGTAATGCAATTCGTTGAAGTATGATCTCAGATAAAGTTCAGCTTAAAGCCTATTGTAGTTCATTGTTTTAATTAAATTAAATTCAGTATATTATATAGCACCAAGTCACAACAGAAGTCATCTCAGGGCACTGAACAGAAACATTCATATATACAGTATATAAAATAAGTTAACTTATTTATCTGAGGAGCAGACTGCTTTGATTTTAACTTCATCGCAGAACTCTCATCTTTAGCAAGCACGAAGGCAACTGGAGAGGAAAAACTCCCTCATGAGGAAGAAACCTTTAGCAGAACCAGGCTCAGGACAATCAGCCATCTGCTTCAGCCGGCTGAGTTTGAGAGGAACAGATACACAATGGCTGGTCAAGAATGACATGTTAAGATAGAAAGAGTATCAAATTAAATCTATTCAATTTTAACAATTCATTTAAGGAAATGAGGTCAGTTTGTCCTCTAGTAGTCTAAGCCTATGGCAACATAACAAGATGACCCTAATTATAGGATTTAACAAAAAAGGAAAGTCTTAAGTCCAGTCTTAAAACTGGACAATGTGTCAGCCTCATGGACAGAAACTGGAAGTTGGTTCCACAAGAGAGGAGCCTGATAACTGAAAGATTTTCCTCCCATTAAGCTCTTGGAAACTCTAGGAACCACAAGTAAGCCTGCAGTCTTAGAGCGAAGGGCTCTCTTAGGAAAATATGGAACAATACGATCACTAATATAAGATGGAGCTAGGTTGTTGATGGCTTTGTTAGGTGAGAAGTAAGATTTTGAATTCAATTCTGAATTTGGCAATGGAGAGCATCTAAAACTGGAGAGATATAATCTCTCCCACTAACTCCAGATAGCTCTGGCAGCAGCATTTTGGATCAACTGAAGATGTTTGAAAGAAGTTTTTGGACACCCAGATAACAAACCATTGCAATAGTCCAGTCTAGACGTGACAAATGACAAAAGTCTCCAGTTAATGCAAAATGCTGCTGCCAGAGTCGTAACTGGAGTTAGTATAAGAGATTATATCTCTCCAGTTTTAGCTTCTCTCCATTGCCAAATTCAGAATTGAATTCAAAATCTTACTTCTCACCTAAAAAGCCCTCAACAACCTAGCTCCATCTTATATTTGAGATCTTACTGTTCCATATTTTCCTAACAGAGCACTTCACTCTCAGACTGCAGGCTTACTTGTGGTTCCCAGAGTTTCCAAAAGCAGAATGGGAGTAAGATCTTTCAGTTATCAGGCTCCTCTCTGGTGGAACCAACTTCCAGTTTCTATTCGTGAGGCTGACACATTGTCCAGTTTTAAGACTGAGATTAAGACCTTCCTTTTTGATAAATCCTATAATTAGGGTCGTCTTGTTATGCTGCTATAGGCTTAAACTACTGGAGGACAAATTGACCTCATTTCCTTAAATGAATTGTTAAAATTGAATAGTTTTAATTTGATACTATTTCTATCAATATGTGATTCTTGACCTGCCATTGTGTATCTGTTCCTCTCAAACCCAGCCGGTCGAATCAGATGACCGCTTGTCCTGAGGCTGGTTCTGCTAAAGGTTCCTCACGAGGGAGTTCTTCCTTTCCACTGTCACCTTCATGCTTGCTCAAGATCAGAGTTCTGTGATGGAGTTAAACTCAAAGCAGTCTGCTCCTCAGATAAATAATGTTATTAACTTGCTTTTTATATGTATAGTTATATGAATGTTTCTGTTCAGTGCCCTGGAGACGACTTCCGTTGTGACTTGGTGCGTTATAAATTAACTGAATTGAAACTGAATTGAATTTTGTGTAGGAGATGATAAGGTAAATGATTTTTCACTTCTAATTTTGAAAAATCTAATTTGAGATCAAACAAAAACAGTCCAACAACGCTGGAGTGAGTGATCTTTGAATGTGGGGTGGATTCGAGAGAAAACAACGAGTCGTATGAATCAAACTGTGTGAAAGAAAGATAAAAATGTCTACAGCATGGTGTATAATTTGTATTTGTACCAACAACACTTGTTGGAGTTAGAAAAGCTTGTCTGCAAAAGATTTGAACGCTTTAGACAACTCAGAAGTTAGTGTGACATTAAAGGTCAGTTAAACATTTTTATGGAAACATTTCTATAACAAATATGAAACCAATTCTGTTAGTGGAGGCAAATGACAGCTCAAGCATATAAACTTAAATAAATCTTTCTAATTAAAACATTTTAGTTCAAATTAAAATTGTGTTTCTACTGAAGCTAGAGCTCGGAGAGCTAATTTTATCAGTGTTTTCCCAAATTCTTGTTAATCTGCCATCATTATTTCTCACATTTTATTGTCCTAGCTCTGTTTTGTGCAAGCTCTACAGATGCTATCACTGACCTTTCTGCTGAGTAAACCCAAAGTTGAATAAGGGTTAAAAAATACTAAATGAGGGTAATGCAATTTTTTGAAGTATGCTCTCAGATAAAGTTCAGCTTAAAGCCTATTGTAGCTCAGTGTTTTAATTAAATTTATTTATATAGCGCCAAGTCACAACAGAAGTCATCTCAGTGCACTGAACAGAAACATTTATATATATAGAAAACATAAATTAACACTATTTATCTGAGGAGCAGACTGCTTTAAGTTTAACTTCATCGCAGACTCTCGTCTTGAGCAAGCATGAAGGCAACTGGAGAGGAAAAACTCCCTCATGAGGAAGAAACATTTAGCAGAACCAGGCTGTTGCGTGTCTGGAGGACTGTCTCTGTGTGTTTTTTCTCTAGTTTTTTCCTTAGTTGCAGAAAATTTGGAGATTTGAACTCTGATTGGGTGGAGAGTTGGAAAGGACAAATCAGGACTCAGGACTGCCCTATAAAGGAAGCTCTCCTATGCTGTTTCCCCCCTCCTTGTTGATGACTGTTCGGCACACCTGTGTTGCTGTTCTGGAGCAGTGCTCTTTGTATAAGGTTTGTGGTGGGATTTCGGTAAGTTTGGGGTGCACAGTACACTTCCACACTTAGGTAAAGTTGTGTTAAATACAGTAGGTAAGTACCGTACATTGGTGCCACCTTTGTAATTTTTGTGAGATCTTTATTTAGATAGCAAATTCAGGATATTTCTCATTTCATTGTTTTACATCTAGGTAGGTGTTCGTTAGGTCCTGTTTTGTTTGGTTCTTTGATTTGGCACTAACCTAACTGTCCCTTTCTCCCCCACAGCTTTTTGCAAAATTTAAAGACCTTTTTGAAGAAGAACATTTAATAAACCTTTCCTTCACTTTTATAAGGACTCCATCAACTTACTGTGGTTGACATGTTCATACCCCCCATCCAAAAAAAAAGGAGGGGGAGTAACAATTGGGGGCTCGTCTGGGATCATTTTTTGAGCTACAGACAACCACAGTAGTTGATGGGTTTTGTGACTGTGTTTGAAGATCAGTTTTGACTTCCAGGATATTGTTTGTGAACCTAGATATGAGAAGGTGGAGCTATGTTGTAAGGAAGACTTGCTTTGTATTGCTGAACATTTTTACATTCCTATGAAGAGGCAGGATGTTAAGAAAGTAATTAAGGATACAGTCTTGCAGAAATTAGTTGAGCTAAAGGTCCTTGGGGAAATAAATATGACTGGTCTACAAACCGGATTCCAAAACAGTTGAGACACTAAACAAATTGTGAATAAAAACTGAATGCAATGATGTGGAGGTGCCAACATCTAATATTTTATTCAGAATAGAACGCAAATCACAGATCAAAAGTTTAAACTGAGAGAATGTATCATTTTAAGGGAAAAATCTGTTGTTTCCAAATTTCATGGCGTCAACAAATCCCAAAAAAGTTGGGACAAGTCCATTTTTACCGCTGTGTGGCATCCCCCCTTCTTCTTACAACACTCAACAGACGTCTGGGGACAGAGGAGACCAGTTTCTCAAGTTTAGAAATAGGAATGCTCTCCCATTCATGTCTAATACAGGCCTCTAACTGTTCAATCGTCTTGGGCCTTCTTTGTCGCACCTTCCTCTTTATGATGCGCCAAATGTTCTCTATAGGTGAAAGATCTGGACTGCAGGCTGGCCATTTCAGTACCCGGATCCTTCTCCTACGTAGCCATGATGTTGTGATTGATGCAGAATGTGGTCTGGCATTATTGTGTTGAAAAATGCAGGGTCTTCCCTGAAAGAGATGACGTCTAGATGGGAGCATATGTTGTTCTAGAACCTGAACATAGTTCTCTGCATTAATGGTGCCTTTCCAGACATGCAAGCTGCCCATGCCACAAGCGCTCATGCAACCCCATACCATCAGTGATGCAGGCTTCTGAACGGAGCGTTGATAACAATTTGGGCTATCCTTGTCCTCTCTGGTCCGGATGACATGGCGTCCCAGTGTTCCATAAAGAACTTCAAATCGTGACTCATCTGACCACAGAACAGTCTTCCATTTTGCCACACTCCATTTTAAATGACCCCTGGCCCAGTGCAAACGTCTGAGCTTGTGGAGCTTGCTTAGAAATGGCTTCCTCTTTGCACTGTAGAGTTTCAGCTGGCAACGGCGGATGGCAAGGTGGATGGTGTTCACTGACAATGCTTTCTGGAAGTATTCCTGAGCCCATTCTGTTATTTCCTTGACAGTGGCATTCCTGTTTGAGGTGCAGTGACGTTTAAGGGCCCGAAGATCACGAGCATCCAGTAGAGTTTTACGGCCTTGACCCTTACGCACAGCGATTGTTCCAGATTCTCTGAATCTTTTGATGATGTTATGCATGGCTGATGATGATAACTTAAAAGTCTTTGCTATTTTAAGCTGGGTAACACCATTCTGGTATTGCTGCACTATCTTTCTGTGCAACAATGGTGGAATTGGTGATCCTCTTACCATCTTGGCTTCTGAGAGACACTGACACGCTGAGAAGCTCTTTTTATACCCAATCATGTTGTCAATTGACCTAATTAGTGTTAATTGGTCTTCCAGCTGTTTGTTATATGCTCAATTTCCTTTTTCCAACCACTTATTGCTACTTGTCCCAACTTTTTTGGGATTTGTTGACACTGAAATTTTGAGTCAACATATTTTTCCTTTAAAATGTTACATTTACTCAGATTAAACTTTTGATCTGTCATCTATGTTATATTACAAATAAAATTTTGACATTTGCCATCTCCACATCATCGCGTTCAGTTTTTATTCACAATTTGTTTAGTGTCCCAACTTTTTTGGAATCCGGTTTGTATATCTGTTCCTATCAAACCCAGCTGGTCAAAGCAGATAGCCGCTTGTCCTAAGCCTGGTTCCGCTAAAGGTTTCTTCCTCATGAGGGAGTTTTTCTTTTTCACTGTTGCCTTCATGCTTGCTCAAGATGAGAGTTCTGCAATGGCGTTAAATTCAAAGCAGTCTGCTCCTCACATAAATAATGTTATTATTCATATATGAATGTTTCTGTTTAGTGCCCTGACATCTGTTGTAACTTTTTTCATTCAACCTTTATTTGTACAGGTTAATCCCATTGAGCCTCAAACTCATTTACAAGAGAGACCTGAACCTGACTAACCTGACTTAGTGTTACATAAGCTGAATTGAATTGAAAAATGCATGAACTAGTTTTTCTGCATCATTTTTCTCATTTTAGCGACATTATGCAGTTGGAAGAAGGCGGTTCTAGTAACAGTTTTAATGTGGGGGTTAAAAGACATGTCCTGATCAAAAATAACACCAAGATTTTTAACATTAGAGCTGAAGGACAGATTAATGCCATCCAAGGAGGGTGAAAGAATCCAAAACGTGTCTTTTTTGTATTCAAAAGCTGAAAATTTAGGGTCATCCAGGTTTTTATTCAATTCACTTTAGTTAATTTATATAGCGCCTAGTCATCTTTAAGATATGCTTGTAGTCTAAGTAACTGATTGGATTCATTGGGTTTCATGGACAAATATAACTGTATCATCAAATGTATCATCAACATAACAATGAAAATTTATCCTATGCTGTTTAATATTACCTAATGGAAGCATATATTAAGTAAAGAGTATAGGTCCAAGCATTGAACCCTGAGGAACTCCATGACTAACTTTGGTGTATGAAGATTCATTATTTACATTTACAAATTGGAATCAGATAAATATGATTTAAACCAATTTAGAACTGTTCCTGTAATTTCAATATCATATCAAGTCTCTGTAATAAAATATTGTAGTCATTTGTATCAAATGCAGCACTGAGGTTTAACCAGAATATCATTAGTAACAGTCACCAGTGCAGTTTCTGTGCTGTGGTGAGCTCTAAACCCAGACTGTTTTACATTTTGATACATAAATAATATACTGATTTTATGTTGTGTTAGCTGGTATAATGGTATGCTGAAGTAGATTTCAAATAGCACTGTCCAAAAATGTGTGTGGGAAAACGGCTTGAATGCTAAATTGGCCTGCACGTTGTTTTCTGTTCTACTGAACTGAACCTCTTTTGACAAAGACATGAGCAGCTTCTGTGTACAGTGGTAGGGACAAGTTTTATTGGGAATGACAATATACATTAGTGTATTCTTAATTTAACCATGCTTGTTTCCTTTTCTTGTGTGCATGAGGGGCGAGGGGGTGTAGCATCTCAAACAAATATGTAACATGGCAGAAAATGATGACTAAACACGCTCCCTTCTTCCGTGGTGACTCAGTAGTACGTCTCCAGCTCCACCCAACCTAAAAAGCAAACGAGACACATCCAGGGTCAGGAATGAACAACAGAGGGGCTAACTCAGTGGAACTAAAAACGGCTTTCAGAAAAATAAAAAGCCCTTGTGTTGCTGAATAATATCATCCCTCATTGTCTGATAGCAATTCAAAGAATTAACTAATTCAAATCCACTCTAAGGAAGAGGAATTTTAATGACTGTGCCGATGTCCTCCCATAACATTTGTGTTACTGTCCACTACAAGTTTAATCAAATAGTTTTTAATGATGCGATTTAGCCTTCATGCTTCCCTCTAAGCTTCTTCTTTTTTATTTTTTAGAGGATAAATAAAGGTATACATCAGCTGTTTTGAAGTGGGGTTCTGTAGAAAAGTCACAGTGAACTAATATCTTACCTGTCGGTAGATACAGCACTTTGAAATGCCTCAGTTTGGAGAAATAAGAGTTTAATTCTGACCGGACTGTCGGGCTAATGGCTAATCTGAATCTAAACTTGTAAGGAAATACTGGACACCGTATGCAAACTGGGAAGTTGAAGCCAGAGTAGGTGAATCCCCACAGATTTGTTTCATGCACGTTTCAAGTCCCACCGTTTTACGTCAAATATTTCTCCATATGTGGCTGGTCTGAACTCAGTCAAGACCAAAGTGGACTTCTGCCACCTTTAAAACTGGTTTTCGCATATTACATTTCGGAGATCTGTAAACTGCCATTAATTGGAGACATGAAGTTATTTAAGTACACCTTTTTTATTTATGATGGCAGCAGCTAGCTGTAACACTTCCTGTAGAAACTTTGTAATTTTGCTGTAATAGTCATGTAATTTTAATTATTTTCAAATGGGGGGTTGCTCAAAGAGTCATCTGCAACAGGTGAGATATTAACACTTTGTAATATTTCCACAAAAAACTATTCAAAAAGACTGAGTTATTCCTTTAGGTGAAATTAAAAATTAAAAAGAGTGAAGGTTTCAAACTTGAGGAGAATCTGCACAGCTTTACAAAGCCCAGATCTGGTGGTATGTTTAGTCTTATAAAGCAGTGGTTCCCAACCCTGGTCCTTGAGGAACACCATCCTGCATGTTTTAGTTGCTTCTCTGCTCCAACACACCTGATTCAGTGGTTTAATTACTTAAGTTGGGCAGAAGCCTGTTAATCACCCTTTCATTCAAATCAGGTGTTGGAGCAGAGGAACTAAAACATGCAGGATGGTGTTCCTCATGGACCATGGTTGGGAACCCAGATTGTCCTTATCTAATAAACTTTTACATTTTGTCAAACACCCACAGAAGCACATATTTGAGGCTCACACATAGAGAGCATGATCTAATTATCTGCAAGATTTAGTGATTTTTGCCTCAAAATACAACACATTTGTGCTTGGCTGAGGCCTCTGACCACCTCAGTAAGATATATTTTTTCTTTGTCAAAAAAGCAGAAGTTGTTGGAAAACAACTCAGCTGAACTTGTTTTTTTTCCCCCCATGCTAACACATTATTCACCATGGATGGGTGTGCTCACTGATCTGTGTTGTGGGGCTCAGATGCAGCGGATAAAAAAAGAAAACATCACAGCACGCCCTGCGTACAGGTTCTGCTCAGCCTCTGGGGTCAGAATGAGGCAAGGTCGAGGTTAAACTCCTGCTGGGCGCTGCCATCTGACACACTTCACTGACTCGAGTGAGGGGAGAGTAAAAATAGACACCGTATGTACAAAATAACACATTACACCTCCTAACGCCGTACATTCGCTGTCGAAATGTTTCAAAATCAACCCAGCATTATCTAAAATGTAAATAAAAGTGACCAGAAAGGCCAAAATGTTGCTGTTGGGTTTTTAATCCCTCAAAGTACTCTTTGTTTTGTTTTTGCACGGTTAAATTAGCTCAAGCGACAAGATTATTTTTGGTTTCTCTGAAAAGCAAAGACGATTATCTCACTGTGTTAAATGCAAACGATAGGAAAAAAAAATGCTCCAGTGAGCGAAACGACTTACCGCCTGGGTTGCGTCTGAGGATGTACCGTCTGACTTCATCATAAACAAAGATGATGAGGGAGTAAGGGAAGGCGCAGAACCACCAAGATGGCCTGAGGAGGTGGAAAGATGGAGAGGCAGTATTAAAAATGAGTGTGCACTCTTCAGTAGGGTGAGTTCAGCACCAGAACAGAGAGACTTCTGCCATCATGGCAGGTTGAAGTTCCTCTGAAGGCACTTCAAACAGGAGAACATACGGCTTTTGAGAAGCAAACATGATGAAGAAAACCTGGAGAATTATGAGTTGTGGATGCTGTGGATCCTCTCCTACTAATGTGACTTACATTAAAAAAAAAGTCAAATGGGATGTGAACTCTACAACCCTAAATCTAAAATATACTTGTGTAAAATGTAAATAAAAGCATAACATAACGATTCACAAATTTTTATAAACTCTTGTTTTATTCGCAATGGAACATAGTAAACTTATTCAAATGTTAAAACTAAGATTTTTATGAGGTAATTTTGAATTGTAAAGCAACATAATTTCTTAGTTTCAACATTTAATATGGTACAAAAACTTTTGTAAGATTGCTTTTTATTGTTTTTTCATCTGCTTTTAACTGTACCCAGCCCCACATTTTAGCAGACAAATTACAATGTTTGTATAGTGTCGACTCTGGCCTCATCTGTTGGCTTGTGGACTTTTTAACTGTTCGGTCTCAGCGGGTGAGGGTCAACGGGGTTCTCTCTGACGTCCTTCTGTCCTCTATCGGTTCTCCTCAGGGCTGGGTTCTTTCACCCCTTTTATTCATTTTATAAATTGTCACAGCCAGTTCCCACAGCGTCACATTTTAAAGTTTGCTGATGACTCTGTCGTCTTGTCCCTTCTCAGCAGTGATGACCCAGACCCTGGTCCTGTGGTCGGGGACTTCACTGAATGGTGTGAGTCTTCCTTTTTAAAGTTAAATGTTTCTAAGACAAAGGAGATGGTCACTGATTTCAGAAGAGACTCTTCAGTTGCCACTTCTGTGGTCATTAACAGTGAAACTGTTGACGTGGTGCATCATGATAAATATCAGAGAACTGTTCTTGATGACAAACTGACCTTTGCTGCACGCGTAAGAAGGCCCACCAGAGGATTTTTATCAGAATATCTGTGGTTTTAATGTTGATTCTACTTGTATGAGAATATTTTATTGTCTCTTAAATTTCACCTTCATCTGTTGGTTTGGACTTTTGACATGAAAAACATGAAGAAACTCTCGGGGATTGTCAGGATGTGCAGCAAAACTGCTGGCATAGCCCTAGAGAACCTCACTGACCTACACAAGAAGAAGTCGGTGAACAAGGCCGGGCTTATTCTGGCAGATCCTGATCATCCACTCCATGGTGAGTTCAGGTTGCTTCCATCTGGATGCAGATATCTGCTGCCCAGATGTAGGACGAACAGACTAAAAAACTCATTCATCCCTGTAGCGATCAGGCTTCTCAACGAACAATGATGATTTTTGTTATTTTAATGTCTCAATGTCTTGTCTAGTATGGATGTTTTGTGTGCCTACTGACTATGAAACAAATTGCCCCTCGGGGATAATAAAGACAACTGAACTAGAACCATGTTCCATTGTGAATAACATGGCTTAATAAACTGTGCAAACCAGAGTAATTGTTATAATATAGTATTTAAACCAGTGATTCCCAACCCTAGTCCTTGAGGAACACCATCCTGCATGCTTTAGTTGTTTCTCTGCTCCAACACACCTAATTCAGTGGTTTAATTACTTCCTTAAGTTCGGCAGAAGCCTGTTAATCACTCTTTCATTCAAATCAGGTGTGTTGGAGCGGAGGAACAATTAAAACATGCAGGATGGTGTTCCTCAGGGACCAGGGTTGGGAACCACTGATTTAAACTGTACGACAGATTTTATGGTTAAATGCAGATTTGTCGAGCTTTGACTCAAAATGCAAAATAATTTTGTTACAGAGCAGGAAGGCTTACTTCATTCTGCCAAAACAGGAATATTACTAAAGATTGAAGACAGAAATGAAAAGGGAAAAAAAAGACGTGAAGTAGACAGAAACAGGGACTCGGTGCAAAATGAGAACACAAGATTGGTTAAACATCCTGGAACAGCTGCAGAGAAAGACAAGTGAAGAAAGACAGGACAGATGAGAGGGCAGCGAGGAAGACATAATAATGAGTTATGAGTGTAGCTCTCGAGATAATGAGCTCAGTGTGTCCTTGCTGCTTTCTATTATTTTTATCTATTTTTGTTTGGCGAAGAATTTCATTAGAAGCTCATCTGCTCCGTCCCGTCTTTGAAGTGGAAATTATTTGTTCCCAAAGATAACACGCCTTGTTTAAGTTAATAAGGCAAAGAACAGATGGGATTTAAAATCCACTCATGGAAAACCCATTTCAAAACACTACCTGCACTGATTCACGGACAAAAAAAATCCCTGGAGGCTGAGTACACGTGCCTACGAAAGAGGATTAGGGCCAGAGTGCAAACAATTTTTCTTTTTTCTCAATTCTGAGAGAGAAAAAAAATCTAAATTCTGAGAAAAAAGTCAGAATCCATCTATGCAAGTCTGACTTTTTTCTCAGAATTCAGACGTTTATTTCAGAATTTTGACTTTTTTCCTCAGTATTCTGAATTTAATATCAGAATTGTGATTTACCCCCTCAGAGTTCTGACTTTAATCTCAGAATTCTGATTTTCATTTCATAATTTAATTTCAGATATTTGACGTCAATCTCAGAATTGGGACTTTTTTTTCTCAGAATTCTGACTTTAATCTCAAAATTCTGACTTTAATTTAAGATATTTGACTTTTCTCAGAATTTTGACTTTAATGTCAGATTTTTAAACTTTTTTCTCAGAAATCTGATTTTTTTTCCTCTCAGAATTCTGACTTTAATCTCAGAATTTTAACTTCAATCTCAGAATTGTGATTTTTCCCCCCCCCCTCTGAATTCTGACTTTAATCTCAGATATTTGACTTTAATCTCAGAATTCTGACCTTTTTTTTCTCAGAATTAAGGGGGAAAAAAAATATTGCACATGGTCCTAATCCTCTTCTGTACACGGAAGCCAAAAATAGATTATTTTTTAAATCGGAGCTGAAAGTACATGCTTTACTTACTTGAGAGGGTACATTCTGAGGGCAATATCCATGCCTGGGCAGTAAGACAAGAAGGCAGCAAGAGCAGTCTCTTCAAAGAGCCCAAAGATGAGGATTCGGTTCCTGTTGGAAGGAAAAGCCAGAATAATAAAATAATTTCCACCATTCATGTGAGTTTTAGACTAAGAGCATCTTACGCTGAGAAGGGACCGATTTATAGCCGTTTTAAGCCAATCTTAAAAATAATACATTATGAGATCTCTGAGGATGACTCTCGACTACTGCCACATCAAATATGAGCTAATTTTAACTTTATAAACTGTTTAGAGTTATTGTCATGTTTGTGTTTGCCAAGATTGATGATTATTTTTATCAGGATTGCTAAATTAGCTGTTAACTGCCAAGTCTTATGTATTTTATTTTTTGCACGTACTTCATTCCCTGCTGCACAATGGAGTTCCTCCTGGTCTTGCAGATGATCAGGTCGGCCCACTGCACGATCACGATGCTGGTGAAGAACGCTGTGTGGCAGGTGAACTCTACAATCTTTCTTCGCTCGTATGTCTGATGCAAGCAAGGAGACGAAAACGATCATTCTCTGTCACAAAAATCTGAATCGACCGACTGCAGGAAGAGAGCTGGACTGACCCACTGCTGTCCATAGCTGTCTTCCAGGTCGTTGACGAACTTGTCGTCCCAGAAGACTCTGATTCCAATAAGGTCCATGGGGAGGAAGCCGTTTTCAGCCAAGATCACAAAGTATGTGAAGAAGCCAGCTGTGGCCTGCATCATGCCTAATGAGAGGAAAGTTAAAGTAAAGCTTAACGAAGGCGCATTGTGCTGTCCAAACATGACGAGCCAACTGGCTGAGGAGTTCATGTAATTTCATGACAAGCTGAATTCCAAAACAGTTAAGACAACGAGTAAAATATAAATAAGGAAACACAGTAAACAGGTCAGTTCAGCACCTGAACTTTTCTACTACTACTGCTGATCTAATGGATGCAGCTGAACAAAGTCTTAACAGAAAAATACGACCTCCTTTGAAAAAGACGTCATTTTGATAGGAACACGTTATAAAACCTGTAAAAACCTTTCTGCATTAATGGTGCCTTCCAATGTGCAAGCTGCCCATGCCAGAAGCACTAATGCACCCCCATACCATCAAAGAGCCAGGCTTTTGAATTGTGCGCTGAAAACAGGACAGATGTTCCCTTCCCTCTGTACGGTGGAAAACATGGTACAGTAGTCCCTCGCTACTTCGCGGTTCGACTTTCGTGGACTCGCTCTTCGTGGTTTTTCAACCATTGTCAACTTTAATATTACTCATGTGATTGGGACGGTATGGGATCAAAAGTTAATGAAAAAATTACTTCGGACAGGCGCCGCCATTTTGTAGTTTTCTTTCAATAAACCTATATAACCTATACTGTATCACCAGTCCAAAAGAACTACATTACCCAGAAGCCAACAGTGCTTCTGGCCGCTGCTTTCTGCCGAAATGGAGGGAAAGTTTTGATCCGATCTGATCCTGACTAAAAAGTTTGGCCCTCGTTCATAGTGACTTTGGCTCTCAGTTTATGCAGAGAGCCGATCAGAACTGGACCAGAACTACTTCGTCTCATCAGTCAATCTGAGCGCTGCCTGCTGGCCAAGGAGCCTCTCGAGCGAGGAGGCGTGGCTTGGAGTTCCGGTGTTTTCTCCGGAGCTCACCTGGGCTTTTTTCAGCCAGATTCTTCTGGATTATTTGGACTCTTTCTGGACCATTGTGTGGTTTTGTGCTCTGTTCTCAGAAGGTCCGGCTCTCTCTAAAAGCGTCTGGTGCTCAACGGCTGCAGAGAGCCGATCAGAACTGGACCAAGGCTGATAAGTAGCCATATACGTATATGAGTAACCATACATATACATATGTTGTTAAAATGACATACGTTAAGAGTTTAGAACATTGCAAGAATGTGGGAAGAGTTTATCAAGCCTTAAATTATATATAAATAGTAAAATAAATACAACGTCACTACTTTGTGGTTTTTCACCTATTGTGGGGGGGTGTAAAACAGAACCCCCACAATGATGGAGGGAATACTGTATGTCTGCTTTATTTGACCACAGAACAGTTTTATACTTTGTCTCATTCCTTTCATTTTAAATAAGTTTCGGTCTAGAGAAGACGGCAGAGTTTCTGGTTGATGTTCACATTTGGCTTCTTCTTTGCATGATAGAGCTTCAAGCAGCATTTGTGGACAGCAAGGTGAGCTGTAAACACATCTTATCTTGCTGTATGCAGACAGTGATTTGTGGAAGAGCTCCTGAGTCCATGCAGTGATGTCCAGAACAGAATCAGACCTGTTTATAATGCGGTGGCCCCCGAGGAACACGAGCATCTAGTATTGACTTTGAGCCTCGTCCTTTGGGGTCAGAAATTTCTCCAGATTATTAAAAACTTTAGATAAAAATATGAACTGTAGATGTTGAGATATTCAAAGTCTTCCAAATGTTTTGTAGAGGAACATTATTCTGATATTGCTTTGCTACTTTTAGATGGTTTCTTTAATCAGACTGGTGAACCTCTGACCATCTTTACTTCTGAGAGTCGGCCACTGATTGTTCTTTTCATCTCCAGTCGTCTTACCGACCTGTTGCCAAATAACCAAATTAATTCTGCTGTTGTTTAATCATACCACTTACTTTTAGTCTTTTTTTCCCCTGGCTCAACTTTTGGAGATGTATTGCTGGGGTAAATGTCTATTAATTTTTTTTTAAGAATAAGTCTCGGGTCTCTCTTGTAAATGAGTCCCCGAGGCTCAGTGGGATTAACTTGTATAAATGAAGGTTGAATGAAAAAGGTAATTTCTTATTTTAGACATTTGTTGCGTTTACCATTTTCCCATCTGCATAAAATATGTGTATTCAATTTATATTTACATTTTACACACTGTCCCAACTTTACTGGATTTGAGCTTGTAGATGATAATTTACTAGTTACCAATTTGTCCATAAGCCATACTGATGAGCCTCTCGTTCACCAGTTTGTCAGTTTTGGGGTTTCGGGGCTGTCTCTTCATGATGTCACTCTCAGCTGCTTCATAAGCCAGGGAGATGGCAGGAACCTAGGAGATGTTTAACAGGAACAGTAAGTCAAATCTGACTGGTAGCTCTAGATTTAACCCCATCAAGACATATTTTAGACTCAAACCAACAAAAAGGCTCACCATGTCAGTTCCCAGATCAATGCAGAGAATGGTGACGGTTCCCAGAGGCAGAGGGATGTTGGCGATGATGAAGAGGAGGAAGGGTGAGATCTCTGGGATGTTACTGGTCAGAGTGTAGGCAATGGACTTCTTCAAGTTGTCAAAGATCAGACGGCCTGAAATAGTCATATAGACGTTCATGTATACAGGTGTAAATCCAATTGTAGGAAATGTGCTGTGAGGGTTTTAAGGTTCTTTTTACCTTCTTCCACTCCAGTAACGATGGAGGCGAAGTTGTCATCCAGTAGGATCATGTCGGCGGCCTGCTTGGACACGTCAGACCCAGCGATCCCCATGGCAACGCCAATGTCAGCTTTCTTCAAGGCAGGGGAGTCATTCACACCATCACCTGTCACGGCCACAATGGCTCCCTGCAGAAAATGGAAAAATACGGTCAGGATATGCGCCCCCACAAAAAACAAGTCTGTACCCCTCTGCCTGCTGATGTTCACCTGTCTCTGACAACCCTCCACAATAATCAACTTCTGCTGAGGGGACGTTCTGGCGAATACGATTTCAGTGTGGTGCTGCAGGATGTCGTCGAGCTGCTCTGCGGTCATCTCTTTGAGCTCACCGCCATGGACGACGCACGCCTTGGCATCCCTGTTGGGGAAATAACAGCAGCATTAGCACAACATCTGGAATCTTGCTGGAGGAAGGAGTACAGTAGTCCCTCGTCACTTTGCGGTTTGTTTTTCGCGGACTCGCTCTATCGTGGTTTTTCAAAGTAAGATCGGACATGACACGCAATTGGCTGATTGATGGATGAGCCGCACGATCGGCATGTGATTTTTATTTAAAATAAATTATTTTAAATATGTATATAAAGTATATATGCGTGTGTGTGTGTGTGTTTGTATGTGTGTGTGTGTAAAGATAGATAGGTAGAGATACGCAGAGATGGATAGAGATATATATACAGATAGAGATACGTATAAATATATAGAGATAGATAGAGATACGTACAGATAGATATAGATGCGTATATATATAGATGCGTAGATATATAGATGTAGATAGATGTAGATGTAGATATAGATGCGCAGATGTAGCTAGATATAGATGCACAGATGTAGCTAGATATAGATGCGCAGATGTAGCTAGATATAGATGCACAGATGTAGCTAGATATAGATGCACAGATGTAGCTAGATATAGATGAACAGTTATAGATAGATGTGCAGATGTAGATAGATATAGACGAACAGTTATAGATATAGATGCACAGATGTAGCTAGATATAGACGAACAGTTATAGATATAGATGTGCAGATGTAGCTAGATATAGACGAACAGTTATAGATATAGATGTGCAGATGTAGATAGATATAGACGAACAGTTATAGATATAGATGTGCAGATGTGGATAGATATAGAAAGAGATAGATACGTAGATATATACATACATATACATACATACATATATATATATATATATAGATAGATAGATAGATAGATAGATAGATAGATAGATAGATAGATA
>NC_056520.1:18558181-18577569 GCF_014905685.2 Nematolebias whitei
ATAGATAGATAGATAGATAGATAGATAGATAGATAGATAGATAGATAGATATAGATATATATATATTGTTTTTGAATACTAAAATAAACTACTACTTACTACTTTTAGTACTATTCCTACTTCAGTTTTTCCACTTATCGCAAGGCTTCAGGGTACGGATCCCCCGTGATAAACGAGAGACTACCATACAGTAATCATAGTACAAATTAAAAACCTTGTTTTTTAAAAAAAAAGTTTTATTGTAGCCATTGAACCACAGTTGTACAAAATGTGTTTTCTACTGCAACATAACGTGTGATGAAATCAACACTAATAACTTTACTGATGAGCTTCCTGCCCAGGATGACAGAGGTTTTAATCTATCCATGAGTCTCTAAACTGAGCTTGCTGATAAAAAAAACAGCAACACTTAAAGCTGCTGACAATAACACAAGTGTTGTGTTGTCGACGACTCTCAACAACTTCTAAAGTAAATTTTTGCTCAGTGTCTGTAAAAACGGCTGAGTTAGAAGGACTTTTGTGTTTAGCTAAGGCTGATCAGTTGTGGCAGCCATCTTGAATTGGGTTGACACCAACAATCCATCAGCTATAGCTGTACAACCAGCGATTATTTCCTGAAAGCTTCATTAAAATGTGTCCAATGGTTTAAGAGACATGAGCCTTGATAGTCAAACTCACCTGGGGTTGACCTCTGACAGTGGAACGTTCAAACGAGCTGCAATGTCCTCAACGGTCTCGTTGCCCTCAGAGATGATGCCCACACCTTTAGCGATGGCCTTGGCTGTGATAGGATGGTCACCTGTGACCATGATAACCTGAGAGGAAGAGGAAATAAAACAACCTCAGCTCAGTGTTCTTAAGTTCACGAAGTCTCGTAGGGTTTTTGATTTTGACTATTTTAGAAACGCAGAAAGACCTTGATTCCAGCGCTCCTGCATTTGCCCACAGCGTCTGGCACGGCAGCACGAGGAGGGTCGATCATGGCCATGAGGCCGATGAAGCACAGCTTCTCAGTGGGGAAGTTCACCTCGTCTGTGTCAAAAGCAAAGCCCTCTGGGAACTGGTCATCAGGCAGGTGGAAATGGCAGAAACCTGATCGAGAAAAGAAGAACGACGTTTAGCAAGTCAACTCAAATACATTTATTCAGAGTATCCTGATGCATGCTCAATAATCCAGGTAGACAAATCCAACAGATGTAAAAACAAGCAGGTGTAAACATGAAACATCAGATTAAAATTTGTAAAACAGTAGATATATGCAAGGCCTTCCCTGAAAAAGAGGTCTGGAAAGGCACATGTAAATACTTTTTTGACTTGAAGCTTTCCAAATGTGCCATTTGCCAATGTCAGAGACACTAATGCACCCCCATACCACCAGAGAGGCAGGCTTTTGAAATGAGTGCTGATAACGGGCTCAATGGTCTCTTTCCGCTTTACTCTGAGGATGTAGAGTCATGTCTGCTTTGTCTGACCACAGAACAGTTGTCTACTTTGCCTCAGTCCATTTTAAACAGATTTTCACAGATTGCTAAACCTCCGCCCATCTTTACCTCTGAGAGACTCAACCTCTCCAAAATGTTCTTTTTATACACAGTCCACTTACTGACTTGTTGCCGTTTATTTTCTGTACTGCTAACTTCTACAGCCCCAACCTTTTTGAGTAAACTTCAATTTTACTTTATTATTTCCAGTACTTCAAGTATTTGATATGTAACGATGGTCCGCTGCGAATAAAACACGGATTTATGAGATTTGCTAATCATTATATATCGTTTATATTTTAAACATTACACAATGTCCCAACTTTTTCATAAATTATGTTGTAAAACTATCAGCTAAAATCTAAAGGATCTAGCACAGAGAAACAAGTGTGTTTGTACAACACAGGCAAATAATAAAAGCATAAACTACAGTTTAAGTATAAGCTCTACCAAAGAGGTAAGCCTTTTAGCTGAGCTTTAAACAAAGAGACCTGAGGAAAAGGGCTTACAAACTAAAGGCTCTACCTTACGGTTTCATTTGAGAGGTTCCTGGAACAAGAAGTAAACCTGCTGAGAGCTGGAAGTTCTTGTGAGACATTAAGGAGCTCTTGAAAATAACATGGTGCCAAGCCGTTCGTGTGATAACGTGACAAAAGGGATCTTTAAATGAGTTCTGAACATTAGTGGCAGCCAGTATAGTGATGTTTAACAGGGGAAATGTGTTCCCTTCGAGCAACACTTGTCAGTTCTATATGACATACCCAACACTCGCTCTCCAAGTCCTCCCAGCTCCACGTAGGCGTTCTGGAAGGAATCTTTCATTTCTTCGTCCAGAGGCTGCTCTTTGCCCGCCACCATGATAGTGGAGCAGCGGTCCAAAATCCTCTCCGGGGCTCCTTTCATCACCAGTATGTGCTTGGATTCTCCAGGAGTTGTGTTCTTATGGATGGAGAGCTAAGACAAGGGAAAACACAATTTGTCTTAATATTATTTGAAGCAAATGTAAAAATACAACCAAAACTAAGCCGCAGTTAATCTGCCTGAGCAAATGCGAAAACGGCTACAAATCAGGCCTTTGTACAGATATTGGTGTAAATTCTGGTCTACTGGTAAGTCCAAAGTTATTCTCAACTAGGCCTGTCGTAATAAACAATAAATCAATTAATTGCATGATGAATGAAAATTATCGACCTCATTTTCATTTACCGGCTTTATCGTTTCTTCGAGTCTCTCTCTTTCTACTGAAGACACTGGATGACAAAAAAAGCTCAACTCCGGTGCTCTTCACTGACCCCTCCCTTTCTCTTTTCTCATTAAAATCTGTTTTAATTGTCCAAAATTGCGTTTTTGGATCGTTAAAAGCAGCTAAGCTGAGAAGCTAAGCTACGAGCTAAGCTAACAGGCCGACCTCGGGAAAAAATCTCCGTCTTGTCGAGGCTCCAAAATTTACAGTTAAAACCCGTGCCTTTGTGTAAAAAGTTGTTTTTCTCTGCAAAAAGAAGCCGAGAACTTGTTTACTGATATTTTATTTAAAGCCTCTCATTGTTCTTAAAGAGACATGCTGCTCGCTCCCTCACTATCCATCCTTCAGTTCAAACAGTCTTATACTGCTATCAAGTGGTCAAAAAAGGTACTGCACACAAAAATTTACCAACATTTCTTCTTAAATTTGACAATAATGACTAAATATTGTCAAATTTCAAACAATATTATTGTTTATAACAATAATTTCTGGGACAATTAATCACCCAGAAAAATTTGTTATCGTGACAGGCCTATTCTCAACTTATACTCTGAGTACTAACTGATTGCCCATACTGTCCAAAAGTAAAGTTGAGACAATAATACATGCTTTCATAACATCCAGGCTCGATTACAGCAATGTGCTTCTTTTTGGAATCAGTCAGACCTTTAGTGCACGTTTACAACTGGTCCAAAATGCCACAGCCCAATTTTTAACTGGTACAGGCAAAAGAGAGCACATTATTCCAGTTTTGGCCTCCCTGTACTGGCTCCCAGTTCGCTTTCAAATTAATTTTAAAATCCTTCTGTATGTTTTTAAATCTCTGAACAGTTCTGGCCCCTCCCATCTTGCTGATCTGCTGCAGCCATACGTCCCACAGCGCTCTCTGAGGTCAGCAGACCAGATGTTTTTATTGGTTCCAGGAACTCGTTTTAAGCTCAGAGGTGACAGGGCCTTCTCTGTTGCAGGTCCAAAACTGTGGAATGACTTACACCGACTTACTCTCACCGTTTTTAAATCTCGTTTAAATCTCACTTTTATTCCCTGGCCTTTGACAATGTGTAAGTTGATTTGAACTTGTCTGTGTTCTATAATGTTAATCATTTAGTTCTTATCTTTACCTATTTGGATCTATGTATTTTATCCTGTGTTCTTTGCTTGTTTTCTTGGCGTTGTTGCCGTTTTCAATGCTTTATAAAAAAAAAGTTGTATGGTATGGTATGCACAAGATCTGTGTTGAAAACTTTGTCATTAACTATTAGAATCAACTCTGTCTCTTAGCAAAACATCTCATGAACCAGTTGAAATAATTTAACAAAACTTTCAGAAAGCAATCAATGGATCTACAGCAGATTAATTTCTGGGCTCAACTTGATTTACGATGGGCACCATAGCCAACTAACCTTAGAAACCACAAAAAATGGCTACAACTCTGCCAATTTCACAAACACTGAGCTCATATTTTACGTGGTAGTAGATGACAGTCATTCGCAACCCATAGCGCTAACAGATCATTCAAGAAGATCATGTGAATGTATGTTATTTTCAAGGCTTGAGTAGAAGAGGTACAACTCCATAATTTGTCACAATAATGTTAGTCTAAAACGCTGCAATGCCGGTGATGTGCATTCTTTCAAGGAATGCAAGACGTTTAATTTACCTGGTATTTGTTGGTGGAGTTGAAAGGAATCTCAGCAACTTTGGGGTATTTGTCTCTCATGTCCTTCACGGACCCGCAGCACAGCTCAATACACTTGAGCAAGGCAGCTTCTGAGGCGTCACCGGCCACGTCTCGCTGAGAGGTTTGAAGAAAAAGAGTCAGAACAGAAATTTCATCCAAGTCATTGATTATTTCACGTACTTTTAAAATAAAGAGCCTCTCCAGACACATTTAATTCCGTCATCATAGTTTGATCAAATGTACCGTCTACTATTTAATTTATGTATATCTAATAAGTCAGAGAGTCTGCTGTGCTCAAGTCTCAGCCATATAACTCTGAAAACATTTAATTATGCAGGATGCTTTTAATAAAGATTTTCTTGTAGAGTTTGGCAGCACTTGTAGTTTGTTAGATCCAAAAAATACTCCTCGCCAAGTGAAAATGCTACATCAATTCCTACAGTCACTTCCGAGTCTGTAAATTCATCTGTGTATGCAGTACTATCAAATTTAACTGGATGCTTTAAGGGGAAACATTTCTGCTTGGCCTGGTGGTTTCCGAACAAGATAAGAAACTAGAGCTCGTTTTCACCTTCAGAATGGGAATGTTGCTCTGCTCTGCCAGGAAGACGGCACGGTTGCAGAGTCCGGCGATTCTGGCCAGGGCCGCCCAGGTGGCGGAGCTTCTGTCGAAGGAGGTGCCGCTCTGGTTCTCCGTGGTGTCGGCCTCGTGGATCTGGTTGTCGAACCACATGTGGGCCACCGTCATCCTGTTCTGGGTCAGGGTGCCGGTCTTGTCTGAGCAGATGGTGGAGGTGGAGCCCAGCGTCTCTACAGCTTCCAGGTTCTTCACCAGGCAGTTCTTCTTGGCCATACGCTTGGCAGTCAGAGTCAGACACACCTGGAGGGGGATTTACTTGGGTCAGCTAACAGCTGAGACACATTCAGGAGCTTTAAGGGACATATAAAAACACCCAGACTCACAGTGACGGTAGCCAGGAGACCTTCTGGCACGTTGGCAACAATGATACCAATCAGGAAGATGACGGCCTCCAGCCACCCATATCCAAGGATAAGGGAAAGGATGAAGAAAGTAACACCCAGGAAGACTGCAACACCCGTGATGATGTGGATGAAATGCTCGATCTCGATGGCAATGGGAGTTTTGCCTCCTTCGAGACTGGAAGCCAAAGTGGCGATACGACCCATGACGGTACGGTCTCCAGTGTTGATGACGATACCTCTGGCAGTTCCTGAAAAGGAAAGAAATATATTTTTTAAGGGATAATGAAACCTAAACAATCTAATGCCACTTTTCATCAACTTTTCTTTTTTTCATCATTGAGTAAAAATTATTATAGATCATCTTTTGTGACACGTATGGCTGGATATACTGCCTGCTAAAACAATCTAATTCAATGTAAAACTGAGGGTTATATTTGCAGCTGCTTGTCCTGTACCTTCAACACAGTTGGTGGAGAAGAACGCAATGTTCCTGGTCTCCAAGGGGTTCTCGTTGGAGAAGTCTGGGGAACGGGTCTGAGGTTCAGATTCACCAGTCAGGGAGGAGTTGTCCACCTGAGAATGAAGACGATGCCATTGACTGATGAGGTAAGAGGTAGGACGTAAGATAAAGAATGATATGATATACTGAAGACAGTATAAACCAGAGAAATTGCATTTCTTGCGAAAATGCAGTGTGAATGCATATTGCTGAAGAACTTGCTGAAAAACAGCTGAAATTAGCTAAACACATGCTGAATTTTAGCTGAAAAGGAAGAACAAGCTTAAATTACTAGAAGAAAGTAGAAATAACACATATTTGCTGAATTAGATTTAAATAAGCAGAAATGAGCACAGAAATTATGAAATTAGCTAAAAAAAAAGGAAGCTGAAATTAGCAAAACAATAGCTCAAAAGTAGCTGAAAAGACAGAAAGAAGCTTAAACTACCAAAAGCAAGCAGAAAGAGCTGAAATGAACAAGAAAATGTGGAATTAGATGGAAAAAGCCAAAAATAGCATAAAACAGCTAAATAGTAGCTGAAATAGCAGAAAAAGCTGACACTTGCAGAAATCAGCTGAAAGGAGCAGAAAGAAATTTGCAGAAGCACAAAAATGTTGCAGTTAGCAGAAAGAATTAGAAAGGATAACAAAACTGATTCAATTAGCTGAAAGTATCTGGGGAAAAAAGTTTAAATTTGCACAAAGAAGCTGAACGGAAATGTGAAAGGAGCAGTAAAAGGCTGTAAACAGATCTAAAGATATGAAGGAGGTAAAATGAGATCAATTCATTTTCTATGGAGGGAAAAATTGGCAGAAAAGGCTAAATATTTCAAAAAGCTGAAGTTGCACCAATGTCAAAAGAGACAGCACCCTTCTCCCGAACGAGCCGAACGTTTTGATTATGATTTGTCGAAATAGCGCAAAAATTGTGGAATGAGAACGATGCCGAAAAACGCACAGAAGAAAAATGGATCACAACAGATACTTCATAAACATTCACACAATAAGAAAAATAAACAATGAAATCTACAACTGTTGTTTCAGAGCGCCTGCCAAACCTTGCAGCCATGAGCAGAGATGATCCTGAGGTCAGCAGGTATCCTGTCTCCTCCTTTCACCTCCACCAAATCTCCGGCTACCACTTCCTCTGCATTCAGACTCTTCTTCTCACCGTCACGGACAACCAGGGCTTGCTGTCAAATCAAGGATAAAAAGTAGGTTTGAGCGTTCAAGTAAAATTCATATTTTAATGAAACCAATGAACTGACTGTCTAATAGCATTAGGGATGCACAATATTGGATTTTTGGCCGATATCCGATATGTTAAAACTTATTTGGCCGATAACCGATACTGATATTTTTTACCTAGACTTACTTACAGAGACTACAAAGCTTTCTCTGCTGTGGAATTAAAATACTACATTATTCTGCATGGTCTTTGTCAGTTTAGCCTGCTACCAAATGCAGATGACAAAAAGGGGGCTGAAAATGATGCAACACTTCAACTTGGACTGTGTTTAATGTCAAATTTACTCATTTTCACAAACCTTAACTCAACCTGTTCACAAGCAACAAGTGAAAAGTGTATAAGTAGTAGTGCATTAATAGATATACTTGACAGCTTCTTAAATTAAAAATTAACTTTAAACAGAAGTCTTTTATATCGGTGAGTTATTTTGATGGAATGGCTGATGTCCAACATTTAACTTTATCGCTAATATCGGCCGATACCGATACCATGCCGATAATATTGTGCATCCCTTACTGTAAATGATGAAAAGCTTCACCTGTGGGACCAGATTCTTAAAGGACTCCATAATCTTGGAGCTCTTGGCTTCTTGGTAGTAGGAGAAGCAACCAGTGATGATGACGACAGCAGACAGCACAATACCCAAGTACAACTGCAGAGGGAGAGAACTGATTAGTTCATCTTTGGAGGTATCAAGAAATACCACTTTCCCGTCATGGAGCTTCTTACGTTGTCGTTTGCAGGTTCGTCCTCTGAGGCAGCCTGAATACTGTAAGCGAGGAAGCAGAGGATGGCACCGATCCACAGCAGCATGGAGAAACCACCAAACAGCTGGACACAAAATTCAATATTTAAACCTCTGACGGTTTCACTGCCTGCAGCAAAACCCACTTGAATTTACCATTTGAATATTAAAATTGTGGCACACCGACATTAAACCTTACCTGTTTGCAAAACTTCACCCACTCAGGCGTTGTGGGAGGAGGCGTCAAGGCATTTGGACCATCCCGGGCCAGAATCTCTTTTGCTCTGGAAGAGGAAAGACCCTACAAGGAAACAGAAGGTGAGGAGATTGTTGTTGCTGTTATCTTTGGCAGGCTGACAAGAAAAGACAGTAATAGTTGGGTTGAGGAAATATTTTTAGTTTTCCCTAATGCTGAAGAGAAAAACCTGAGGGATCAGGCTTTATCATGTCCTATAAACCTGTACTTGTTTATAAAAATTAAAAACCCATGATGAAAGACATAGATGTCACCAATTTTACTGACGAGTCTTATTTGGGTAAACACTTCTTGTACCTCAGGCGGCTGTTGCGGAAAGAAGGTCTTGTGAAAACGATGAGGAAGTTTACTCTGAGTTTATGGAAACTCTTGAGTTTAACGACCGGGAAAGAGAAATAAATGAGTCTGAAAGTCTAGTTTACAAAATAAACTAGCTCATTGGAATATCCTGATGCATGCTCAATAATCCAGGTAAAAAAAATCTAACAAAATTAAGTCAGGTCTTGTGGACGGATTAAAAAAAAATTGAAATGTTTCGTCTTTTATCCAAAATACGTCGTCAGCCTAAGGAGCTGCAATAAATTCAGTCTTGTAAATAGCACCTTCTCAAAGTGGATCAACCAGTTTGCTGGTGACATCCAGAACTAGCTGTTCACATGATATAGGAGGACCATCAGCCTAATGACTGATCGTTAGTGCCCTGATGGCTGCTTGCTATTCACAGAGTGACACTAGCAATAACAGCATTGTAAGAAGGCGACAATAGGACACGGAGGCCTCCACCTCTGTTTAATGATGACGGTTTCTTTTCACAAAGATGGCCTCCTTCACTCCTCTCTCAAACCATTGTTCCTCTCTATCAAGGGGGCCGAGATGGTGTAGAGTCCGAAAGTCCCGGATTCGACCCCCAGTCATTGCACATCTCGTTGTGTCTCTGAGCAGCACACCCTATCCCCAAGTGCTCCCCGGACACCTTCAATAGCTGCCCACTGCTCCACCTGGTGGTGGCTGGGTTAAATGCAGAAATCCAATTTCGCCATTGTATACGAACATGCAGTACAGTGATGACAATCCATAACACATTATTATTATTATCAAGGATGTGAACATCTTCATCCCTGAAATAGTGACCGCAGGCCTGCAGATGAATGTAGACCGCAGAGTCATGGCCTGATGATTATCTTAACATGTGATTTCTGTTTTTTTTCCCCCCTCCTAAAGAAAACCTGATGGCCTCCATCCTCCATCCATTGTGTGTCCATTTTCTCATTCCTGTCCTCTCAAACCCAGCCGGTCAAAGCAGATGTCCGCTTGTCCTGAGCCTGGATCTGCTGGAGGTTTGAGGGAGTTTTTCCTTTCCACTGTTGCCTTGAAGCTTGCTTAGGATGGGAGACTGCGATGAAGTGAAAACTCAAAGCAATCTGTTGGCTCCTTAGATAAATAACTGATTTTATATGTATGTGAATGTTTCATTTCTGTTGTGATTTGGCGCTATATAAATAAACTGAACCGAAGGATGGTTTGGATGTCAACAACAAACTGGCTGATCCACTTTGAGAAGGGGAGATTTATAAGAACGAGCACCTTGAATTGACAGTCTTTTGGATAAAATACGAAACGGTTCAACAAGTTTTTTTTTATTTGTTATCCGTCCAGAGGACCTGACTTAACTTTGTTAGATAGCTCACTGGAAAGTTTTCTATAAGAAACCCTGAGTTTCTACATGTCTCCTACCGCCGGAAGTCATAGATCATCCATGTTTAGTCAATCAAACAGATACGAATAAAATGTAAAATAATATCAACTTAAAGTTTACAGTTAAGAGGTTTTCAAATCTCCTTCGTGGAATACCCCCCACGAGGATTATCGTTGACAGGAAAACAAACGAAAGCCCAGCTATGGGAAGAAAGAGCGCGCTAATCTGAAAATGACAGCATCTTCTTATAATTATACATCTTGTGGCAAATAACAGACTGTGAGATCAGGGGAAGAAAGCATCATGTTGTTAGTGATGAGCAACGTGTACGCCAAGATGAGGTCACATTTTCTTACAGTATGTTTAAATGGAAAGAAATCCAAAGTGTTATTATTTTTCTGGCCCTGAGGAACGTCAACAAGACTCGTCTTCTTAAATTACGTATTTGTTTTAGAAACTATCATATAGGCTTCAGTTGAGCGCGTATCAGCCGAGTGTTTTTCTTTCTGTGCAGGTTGACATTTTAAAGTGCTACTTCACCAAAAGTACAAAACATTTTCCCATTTATTAGCCTTGTCAGTGCAGGGGGACTATGTTCTGATGACGCAAGGAAGTTCTCTTCCTGTACAGTACGTCTCTGGGCTTTTGACCTGAGCTTGAACTTTGAGATCTTTCTCCGTCTTCTGGCCTTATCTACCCTCCAAGCATGTGTGGAGCGCTCACCCTGGTTAAGTCCGTCCCGTATTTTTTGTGAAGTTCATCCATTGTCAGCTTGTGATCATCCTACGGAGAGAGAGAGAAAAAACAGAGAGAAAAAACAGAATGAGATTGACAGACTTTGCGTCAAACAAGCTGAAATCCCTGTCATTTTCAAGCCCCAGATATTATCTCCTCTGAGGATTAAAGAATGTGTTGGCGTGTGCTCCAGAGAAAGACAATAAAGAAAAAAAATAAAATCGCCCAGCTGATCAGGATTATTAAGCATGTAGGCCCACACAGTGACTTTAAGATTAGTCAAATGTTTGTGTACAACTAAAAAAAACCTGATGATTGAAAAGTAGTAGTCAAACACATGCGGCGGTGAGTTCAGTTATGTCGTCCAAACTGTCACTTTAATGCACGCAAAACCTCCATTCAGTCAGATCAGGTCAAGTTACAACACAGATGTTTGCTCCTTAAAGCAGTGGCTCCCAACCATGGTCCCTGAGGAACGCCATCCTGCATGTTTTAGTTGTTTCTCTGCTCCAACACATCTGATTCAATTATTTATTACTTCCCTGTGTTCTGCAGAAGCCTGTCAATCACCCATTTATTAAAAGCATGTGTGTCAGAGCAGAGAAACAATTAAAGCATGCAGGATGGTGTTCCTCAAGGACTAGGATTGGGAACCCCTTAGAGCCTAGAGCCTTAGAGTAATACCAGTACTCTGGTTTCTGACAGACTTCACCTGGCTGCATTTTCACACTTGCAGCTGAATACTACATGGTTATTAAATGCTCATATTCAAAAAGTTATCTTCCAGCAGCAATTGCTTTATTTACAAAGTTAATAGTGACGTTTAAAATGCTAACCTAACAACCTGAAAGGCTGACACATTCATGTGCCTACACACCATTTTATATTTAATAAAAAAAACACCTACAATGAGAAAAAAAAAAAATTCCAGTGTATTTTAGATGATGATCCCAAAAAGAGATGTTCTATAAAAACTGCACACAAAGCCTCACACAGCAAAACTACCTGTAAGTGAGCTGCAAAGGTGGCTTCATGTGGTATCTCACAGGGCTGCAGATGTTGGAGAGTGATCGGTGACTCCAAATTGAGGACAAATTGCAAGACAATGGACAAAATTCTCATTGCAGTTTCACTTAATTTTGAGAGTTTGCAACCAAGTGACCAGTGAGCTGGATTCTGAAGAGCCAGCTTTTGAAAATCCTAGCCTGTTTTTATTGGCACAGGTTGCAAAATCGTATACCGTACTTGGCCATGCGTATGACTTTGTTACCCCCAAAACCACGACATACCACTCAGCTTGGGGGCAGTTCTGGCAGTGTGGTTAGAGCAGACATACTCCTATGCAAAAGTTGGAGGTTCGATTCCACCAGCAGTCACATGCCGAAGTGTCTTTGGGCAAGACACTGAACCCCTCATTGCCTCCAATGTGTGTCCCATAAGTGTATGAATGTGATAAACACTGATCTTCATATAGATCTAGTAGAGTGCTGTATGACTGGGTAAATGAGGTCACAGATTGTAGTGTAAAGCACTTTCAGTATCTTGATAAGATAGAAAGGCGCTATATAAGTACAGTCCATTCCATCAAGAGAAAATGAGCTGTGCTCTCTCTTGCGGCTCCTAGTGCAGAACTTCCATAGAAAATAAGCTTGACCATCTGGGGATGTATTTCCATGAACAATCTGTCTAGTTTCTGAGTGAACTTTGATGAAACACTTGCATGGTTCTGTCTACCACCATCAACATGAAGAAAAATGATCAGCATGCCATGGGTGGCTGTGGCCGAGTGGTTAGAACAGACATACTCCATTGCAAGAGTTGGGGCTTCGATTCCACCAGCAGTCACATGCCGAAGTGTCCCTGGGCAAGACACTGAACCCCTCATTGCCTCCAATGTGTGTCCCATCAGTGTATGAATGTGATAAATCACTGATTATTCTTTTTAGAGACCTAGTAGAGTGCTGTATGAATGTGTAAATGAGGGCACAGATTGTAGGGGGCCGAGATGGGGTAGAGGCAAGGCAGCCGCCTCGGGACCCGAAAGTCCCAGGCTTGATCCCCAGCCATTCCCACATGTCGTGGTGTCTCTGAGCAAGACACCTAATTGCTCCCTGGGCGCTTACATAGCTGCCCACTGCTCCACCTGGATGCATACCAGGTGTGATGGGTTAAATGCAGAGAACTAATTTCGCCATTGTATGGGAACATACAATGATGACAACACAAAGCACTTATTTATTATTATTTATTATTTAGTGTAAAGCGCTTTGAGTATCTTGATAGGATAGAAAGGTGCTATATAAGTACAGTCCTTTTACCATTTACCAACAAATAAGGATGGATAATCTGTTATCACGCGCACAAAACTAGAGCTGCTGTTCACAACTCTATCGAAGCTTGTAGAGGACATTTACACACGTGCTTTCATATTGCAGACACATTTTGATCATGTTTGGATGGGGCTGTTTGATACAGACTCGAATGTGGCTTATTTTTAGCATTTTCTTTTAGACTTTGTCACATCTCATCAGATCACGGCTGCATGTTGTTGCTATGGGAATGGCTCTTATTGTTTTTAGCTGGACTTTGCTCACTGAGTTTTATTGTATAAAGGGGCAACAATGATTAACACGTCAGTTGTATTTTTTCTCTAAAGGCACTTTTTTTACTACCAGTATTCTACCACTCTCAATAGTCTTTGATTATTTATGTACAATTCAAGCTAAAGTTGCAGGTTCATCAACGCTTATCAGCCATCAATAATGATATTCATCCATTCATTATCTTTACAGGCTTCTTTCTTTCCGGGTCGCGGGGGTCACTCGTGCCTATATCCAGCAGTCACTGTGCAAGAGGCGGGTTACACCCTGGATTTATTCTTGATCATTTTTGAAACTTAAAAATATTCTACAGGCAAAAACCTCAATTTAGAAGCACATTTATAGACAGCGCTGCTAAACTGGAGGTGTCGCTGTGGATTGGCGATATGGTTGCTATGGCATTCAGATGTCCTTCGGCGGCGGCAGGACTTTGAGATCAAGTTAAGATGGTCAAAGGACAATAATCATTAATACGTCACCAAGATGTGAGTTTTATTACCTAAATAACTTTCAAAGCTATCAGCCTACTGAGTGACGTTGAATTGGATTGCTGCAAGATTTAAAAAAGTAAAGTTGCAATATAAAACTGTCAGTCTTTTAGCCAGTGTAACTAAATGTTTTAAAGTTAGTTTAGATCCAAGCTGAAGGCTGACTGACATGTATAAGACATATAAATTATCCACTTTACAAGCTTTTTTGTTGTCGTTTTTAAATAACTGAAAACTAACCCAGTAGAAAGACCTTAACATGACCTCTTGTTAAAGTTATTGGTAATCTGAGATGAAGGTGAGACTGGACTCCACCCTGCGAAATGACCTTGTGAAGGACACTACTGGGTGAACTCACTGAGTAGCTATTTGCCGTTTTGCAAAATCATTCCTATTTCAGTAAAAATAGCACTCAATCATCAAAATATAAACATTACGCATTTATAAATTGGAGCTACGAAATGATTCATCCTTTGTCATCGATATGGTCGTGAACTTAACCAAGTTCTTCTTTGACCTTGGTAAAATGACTTTGGCACTAACATAAAGCCTGACTAGAATGAAAATACACCAACTGCGTGCCCCGTTTTGATCTACACACCCATTTAAACCTGACTGCATCCAATTCTGTAGCTTTATAAGAATTTACAGTAAGTACATGCATGCGACAGCAAAGTATGTATATATGTTAGTAAGGCTGAAAACAGCTACAAGATAAAAGCAATCTAATAAATAAGTTAATACACATATACTGTTAGTAGAAGAATGGCACAGTCTACAGAATCCCAGCCAACATTTCAGCAATAAAATCTAACTCAGATCAACGTGCCTTGGAAGTTGATTACAGCTATGAACTCTAATGACATGTGTCTTGCATATGCTGCAGCGTCAGTAACAACCTGTATGAAACGTGAGGCAGACAGCTTCATCTCATGACTATCCATGAGCTTTGTCTTGGCCATGACTGTGTAATTGCTGCAAGCAGCAGTGGTGACAGAGTTGCATTGCTTCAGCTGAAGTGGAACTTAAGTTTGAAGCAAAGTTGAGGAAGGTACTTACCAATCATTTACATTGAGCACAAAAGAGAGAGGTATTTAAAAAGGGGCTTTTAAGTTCACTCACCAGGTCAACTTCTTTCTTAAGTTCGTCCATATCCTTCTTCTGTTTGCGTTTCTTGTTTTTCTTGCCATGATCTTCGGACGTCGCAGCCAGATGGTAATCTTCTTTTCCTTTCTGGGTTGAAGAAAGTGAAACGAAACAAGCCTCAGAATAAGACTGAACATGTGGGGAAGATTGCTCTGAGGCAAGGAAGCGCAGAGGACGCAGAGCCCTCTCTATCACTGTTCAAACATGCCACTTAAAAGGTGCGTTAATCATTGTCGCGAAAACATCGCAACGGAAAGCTTTTGATCAGAAAATTTCACCGTTTCTCACAGCAGATTTACAGAACAAGGCTTGAACATGGCAAACCACCACTGTACAACTCAACTCGCAGTTTGTTACTAAAGCCTAAACCAGACCAGATCATGTGACAAAGGTCCAATACTTACTCCAAACCCCATGATTGCAGTGCAAATCTGAGAGTGGTCAATCCAACTGTAGTTTTTTAATGCTTCCCCACTCCACCTCTTTCTTTCCACTCACACACACACACACACTCTCAGCCCTGCTGTCTTCCTCCTTCCAGAGCGGAGAAGATGCTTTGTTTGGCATTAGCATACCTTTATATCTACAGCTGGAAGCATACCTGCCCTTTGGGGGAGTGGCTAGGGGGAGGGAAGGCAAAACTCGACAGGTGAGTTGAAGGGTGTTCTATTCAAACATGGAGGTAAGGTTGGAGGAGAAACGCAAGCAAACGGGGACGAGTGAACTTTTCTCAACTTCATTGTACTGTTCATATCCTTGCGTTACTGTTCTACATCCTTTCTTTCGTCTTGAATCATAGTTTCACTTCGTCTTGAATCATAGTTTCACTTCTTTTGTTTCCAGTTTGTCACATTCACAGCTCCGGAAGCATGCCGGTGAAGCCCTGTGCGCACTATCTTAGCTTGCATGTGCTTCGTTTACACTGCAAACAGGGACGATCAGGAAAAAAAAAAAAAGAAGTCAAGATAGCGAAGCTGTGAATGTGAGATACACAGAGATAAAAATATAGTCAAAGAGGTGAAAGTCCATTTGTGGAGGCGACTGATGAACCCGACTGATTGTGTTTGAATAACCGAGAGAAAAGAAGGTGAGAAAAAACTGAAAACTGACTTTTTTCCCACGTGTTGAGTGAAAACAGCAGAACCAGGCTGGATAAAACTGTTATGGTACTCATCACAAAGATAACGTGGAATTTGGTGGGATTACTCCACTAAGCATTTAGCTAAGGTCATTGTGTCCTGCTACGTAAGAAGACATCAATTCTGAAGTCTTTTCCCCTCCACTATATATTGATAATGCCTAAAACCTGCCCATGGATTCCTTAAGGGTTAGTATTAATTAATACGTATTGGAAAAAAAAATCACGTTTAACTTGTTTTTCTGAGTTCGGATGTAACTTTAGTCAATCCAGCTGCTTTTTATTCAGTTTAGCTGCGACCGGAGGCCCCACCTGAGTGCTCTTGTGGTTAACAGAAATCTGAAGAAAGCCATAAAGTTTAACTGGGAAGGTTTTTAATGAATGATTAAGCAACATTATACTCCTGAGACGCTACACTACTACACTATGCCCTTGAACGGGCACAAAAAAAATCTGTTCACTGCCAAACAGAATGGTACCGAAAACCTAAAAGGTTAAAAAATATATATATTTGTAAGTATGCAACAGAAAAATACTTAAAGAAAATAGTCCTGTATTAGTTTTATGAACCTCGACTCAAGCACAATGTCAGACATACATAAGGTGGAACTGAAAGGACACTGGTGACCCTGAAGAAACTGAGAAGTGCTCTTCCTGTTCGCTGAAACACACACAGAGGAAGAATACCCTTGATGGCTGGGTGGTGGGGGCTGGGGCCGTTGTTTGGAGTAAACTCCCAACTGTTTGTACTCATTCAGCTATGAAGGAGTGTGGGAGGGGAGGGGAGGTGATGTAAAAATGAGGAGTGAATGGGAGGAATGCTGTGAGATAGCAGGAGGAATGAATGTAAAAAAAAAAATCTGAAAATGTTAGAACAAAAAGTGAATGAAAGCACTCTGTGCTGTGCATGCTGATTCAATATTTGCACCTTTTTTTGGTGCTGTAATTGTTATTTTTCCATTTTCCATATGTTTCTTTGCAACCCTACGTCGTACAACCTAACTGCATACTTTGTGCTATTATAATCATTCATGTCTCAAAATATTCAGCTCATTTATAAGATGGTGCCATAGCATTTGGTTTTTGAAACTTTTTAAAATATCTAACTTTATTAACTACCGGTAATGTTTTTCCCACAGAAACACATTAAGATCTTTTCAGTACAGTGATCCTTCACCTGTTACAGGGGTTACGTTCTAGAGACCCTGTCGCAGGTGAAAATCTGCGAAGTAGCAGCGTTATATTTATTACTTATATATGTTTAAGGCTACATAAACCCTACAAACCTTTCCCACTATCTTACCTTTCCCAATCTCTTATAAACACTTTGTATGCTCTTAGAAGATGATGACGATGAAATTCATGTACAGTACACACGATATTAAAAATCAGGTTTCAAAAACCCACGATACAGCGAAGCTGCAATAAGTGAACTGCGATGTAGTGGACGACTGTATCCGTTTTAGCGTACTTGTTCTGTTCTTGACTACTTTTGCTACTTTAAGTCTTTAGTCTTTAGCTGCTTTTAGCTATGCCATTGACATTTTTAGATTTTAGCAAGTATCTTACTATTTTAACTTCTAGCCAGGGTTCAATGCTTTAAGATAGCTTTTTGCTACTCTGATTTTAGCTAGCAAAATTATTATTTTGAGCTTTAGTAATGGGCGGCACAGTGGTGCAGTTGGTAGAGCTGTCGCCTTTCAGCGAGAAGGTCGCTCGATTGAATCCCGGCCAGGCACCTTTCTGGGTGGAGTTTGCATGTTCTCTCCGTGAATGCGTGGGTTTTCTCCGGGTATTCCGGTTTCCTCCCACAAACCAAAAACATGCATGTTTGTTGACAGGGTGGGAGTCGAAAACTTGCTAAAGAAATTGAAAGTAAAACTGGGTTTCTTTTTCAGAAATAGATCCTGTCTAACTCTGAATGCTAGGAAACGCATTGTAACTGCTACTTTCCTTCCCTCCATTGACTACGGTGACATCAATCGCAAGAACGCTCCTGCAAGCGCCCTGCAGATGTTTGACACTGTCTATCACGGTGTGTTAAGATTCATCACTGGCTGTAACTACCGTACCCATCACTGCACCCTGTATTCACTGGTCAACTGGACATCATTAACGTCACGCAGACTCTCTCACTGGTACATTTTCATCTTTAAATCACTTCTTGGTCTGCTGCCTTCATACATCTCCTACATGTCACTTTGTGAGTGCAGCTACAGCGTGCGCTCTCAGGACATAATTACTTGCAGTGTACCCTCAGTGCGGACCAAACTAGGCAAAAGGGCCTTCTCTTACTCTACTCCTGTAACCTGGAACACCTTGCAAAAAGTTCTGAAGCTCTTGACCTTGACCTCTCTAAGGGATTATAAACAACTGCTAAGTTCATGGCAAAAAACAGTGCAGACTTATCTTGTTTTCAGTATTTTACATCACTTTATAATGTAGATGCTTTTGTTTTGTTTATATATATATATATATATATATATATATATATATATATATATATATGATTGTCTATTGTTGTCTGTACCTCATCGGTGTTCTTTGTTAAAATCAGGTCTCTTGTAAATGAGTCCTTGTGGCTCAATGAGACTAACCTGTATAAATAAAGGTTGAATGAATGTTAGGCTGATTGGTAACTCTAAATTGTCCCTAGTTGTACCCATAATTGTGAGTGAGAGAATGAATGGTTAGTCTTGTTTGTCTCTTTGTGTCCCTGTGATGGACTGGAGACCTGTCCATGGTGTTCGACGCCTCTCACCCAGTGACAGCTGGATATGGGCCCAAATAACCCCCATGACCCAAAAAGGAAGCGGTGGGTAAATGATAAAGGATGGATGGCTTTTGCACCATTTTTTCCTTTTACCTTTTAGCTAGTGTTGTGATACTTTTAGTTTTTAGCTGTTGATCTGCTATATTTAGCATTAAGCTAGCCTTTGCTACAATTAACATTTAGCTAGTCATTTGCTACGTTTAGCCAGTCATTTGGTACTTTAGAGTCTAGCTACCCTTTTGATTTATTTTTTTTGCTACCCTTTGCTTCCAAAGCTTTTAAATACTGTCTTGCTACTTTTAAACTAGCATTTAGTTTTTTCTTTTTGCTTGTAATCAGCATCTCCTTTTAGCATTTGGCTAGTGTTCTGTTCCTTTTAGCTTTAATAACTCCGTTTGAGATTCTTCAGCAAAGTAATTTAGTTTTCACACTGCATTTTCACAGAAAACAGTTTTATTTATTTTTTGCTGCTGTTTCAACTGTACTTGTTGACCAAACTGAAATATGCTTCACAGCCAAAGTGCAGCCAACTCAAATTAAGCACATGTATACTTTTACCAAAGTCTAATGAAATTCACAATGGCACAAGAACACACCTATTTAATAATTATCATTTGCACTTTCACTTGTTGGTTTGTACTTAGGTATTGCAGTTTTTTTTTTTTTTTTTTTTT
>NC_056520.1:18577669-18602647 GCF_014905685.2 Nematolebias whitei
GTATATGGCATTTACTCCCAGCATTAAAGGTGCAGTTTAAACAGCAAAATATGAAAATGTACAAGTGGCTTCTTCAAGTGTTTTATGCCTGACAAGTTTTAAGTCCCTGTAATTAGGGTTGTATAGGTGCTTGTTTACCCTAAAACAATGGTTTTCCACATATAAACAGCGTGGGAGCTGAGGACGTAAAACATGGCCTCTGCAATGTGACCGTAGCAGTGAGTACAAGGAGTAATCGTCATATTATTAGGTGAAACATTACGAGCAAGTGACACGTTGTTGTTGTAATTTCGTAATCAGAAGAGTGTATGATCTACAACTAGTAGTGCAAGAAGTTGTGCGTATTCATACTTTATATATACCAGTACATGCCTTTTTTTCTGTTGCTGTTTTGAGATAGAAGAAGTGACTAGGGGGGAGTGGTGGGGCAGAGGTTAGAGAAGGTGAGCCTGTGAACTGAAGGTCGCCAGCTAAATCCCCCCCGACAGCCAACATCAAAAATGTGGGTGGGAAAAGTGAAACATCCACACCACACCTGCTTACCTCATTTGCCCCACTCTGGGCCCTTGAGCAAGGCCATTAACCCCCACCATCTGTTCCCCTGGGCATCCAAAATGGCAGCTCTCTGCTCCACACAGAGGGCTGTGGTAGCTCAGTGGTAAATGGACTACGTTTATGTAGCGTCTTTCTATCTGATCAAGATACTTAAATCGCTTTACATCACAATCTGTGACCTCATCTACCCATTCATGCAGCACTCTGCTAGATCTATACAAAGCTAATCTGAATTTGTATAGATTAATCAGTGCTTTATCACATTCATACACCGATGGGACACAAATCAGAGGCAATGAGGGGTTCAGTGTCTTGCCCAGGGACACTTTGGCATGTGACTGCTGGTGGAATTGAACCCCCAACTCTCGCATTGGAAGACGACTGCTGTAAACACTCAGCCACAGCTGCCCTACAGTATATAGCTACCGTGTGATCTGTGGTTGTGTCAGGAGGAATCGGGCATCCAGTGCAAAACCAATTGCCAGGTCTTTGGGCGAGTTAGTTCGCTGTGGAGACCCTTGAGGAAGGGAGTAGCTGAAGGAAAAAAAAAAGATAGGAGAAGAGGTTATACTGTATTGGAAACCTTTGTACTTGTAGTAGTATGTGGTTAAAACACACATAAAGAAAGGTTATTTTATTTTGGTACTTTCATTAAAATATATATGAAGTCAAAAACTTAAAAAAAAAATGTCTGAAACCATACGTAGGATTGTAACTTCTACTTGTCAACTCTTTAACAGAAACTTTATTTTTAGATTTTATTCGTTGGACAGTAATACAGTGTATTCATAGTTTCCACATTATATCAAAGAGGCCTTTCAAACAGTAACATTTGAAGTTTCTCTTAGTCAGTTAAAAAGTTCACACCAGAGTACATTGTAAATGTTTCACCATAATGCTGGTTGGCCTTGTAGTACTCAAACCGGTATGAACTTTGGACCAAATGTGACATCAAGGCATATAAAATATTTAATGATCAAACTGTATGCTGTGAAATTCATAAATACGCTGATTGGTTGTGGCTCTTCACTGATTAGGGAAGATGAGAGTGAAAACCTGCATCTACCCAAACTAGGGCTTTAACAGACTACTCGAGTAATCGACAGGTCGATTCCTAGGACATCTATCGAGTTTTTAAATTTCACGTCGAGTATTCGCAGTGACGTCATTACATCGCAGTTACGTCATTGCATCACGTGTCACGTGAGCCGCACCGGGCTACTAGTAGAAGCTACCAAATGGATTCCTCCCAGCAGATGGACTGAGCGGAGCAGACCCAGTGTTGTCAAACAGGTAGAAATGCATCAGTAGTATGGAAATATTTCACTAAAGATGAATCTTCTGGTTCAACTACCATAAGGAAACAGAAAATGAATCAACTTCCTGACTGTTTGGAGCTCCTTGCGAACCGGTGTTATACCATATTCTGTGACCACCATATATTGTGACCGTAGGGGACGGTGTTGCATGCACTGTTGCAGGTCACAGAATATGGTGCAACACCAGGTCCAATCGACTGAATCAGAACCAGCTTCCTTCTGACCTTGTTTCACAAACTAAAAGCAAACAATATTAATCTCTAAACCTATAAAAAAAACCTATAAACATATTAATCGCTAAAACTAAACTTAATGCGCACCACAGCTGGCGGTGGTGCGGGGTGGTCATCCGCCCCACAGTTTGTAGTTTCGTTATTGACGTGCTGCACGTTATTTCTTTCACTTTTGCAGCTTAATAATAATAATAACTAATAGTTTTGGTTTTCCTGTGACTTATTTGCACTATGATAAATGGTAGAAGCATAATATTCTCTCCCACATCAGTTTGACTCCCAAGAAACTACAGTGTATGACCAGTGTTTCCCCTACCACTAGACAAGCAGGGCGCCCTGCCCTGTGAACAGAACCAAGCGTCCTGCCTACCGAACTGTACCCCTGTAGACATCTGCCGGCACTGACATAGCGCTAAGCTAGCAGCGTGCAATACAGATGCACTAGCTAAAAGGCTACATAGGTAGTGCTCTGTTACCCTCACGTAGTGCTGGACAATAACTCGATAGCGATATATATCACAATATACTTTTATTCAATAACAATGATATGAGTTTTAAGCACATTTTCAAAATTTCTATATGATTACAGCATTTCACTGATGCATTTCTTTTTCCGTTGGGATTGAAGCGGCCACTTCAATCCGAACAGAAAAAGCTGCAACACAACTACGTAAGTGCATGGTGATGTACACCACATACAGAGCTCGAGTCCAGAAGGAGCCAGCGGTAGCAGGATAGGCTAGGCTAAGTTCCAATGCACTGTAAGTTTTCATTTCAAAATGAGTGCCCATGACCATCAGAAAGTTATTGAACAAGTTTTCACAAGCAAAGAGAAAGCAGATGACATAATTGATAAGAGAGGAAAGACTAATTCGGTGGTGTGGAAGTGGTTCGGCTATCTAAGATCCGATAAACTACGTGTTTCAGTGTGCTCCAAAAGGTACTGCAGACGTTTGTTGCATGGGTTAGGTTATGTTGTTGTTTAAAGTTAAAACTACAAACCGGATTCCAAAAAAGTTGGGACACTAAACAAATTGTGAATAAAATCTGAATGCAATGATGTGGAGATGGCAAATGTCAATATTTTATTCGTAATATAACATAGATGAAAGATCAAAAGTTTAATCTGAGTAAATGTAACATTTTAAAGGAAAAATATGTTGATTCAAAATTTCACAGTGTCAACAAATCCCAAAAAAGTTGGGACAAGTAGCAATACGTGGCTGGAAAAAGGAAATTGAGCATATAACGAACAGCTGGAAGACCAAGTAACACTAATTAGGTCAATTGACAACATGATTGGGTATAAAAAGAGCTTCTCAGAGTGTCAGTGTCTCTCAGAAGCCAAGATGGTAAGAGGATCACCAATTCCACCATTGTTGCGCAGAAAGATAGTGCAGCAATACCAGAATGGTGTTACCCAGTGTAAAATAGCAAAGACTTTTAAGTTATCATCATCAACCGTGCATAACATCATCAAAAGATTCAGAGAATCTGGAACAATCGCTGTGCGTAAGGGTCAAGGCCGTAAAACTCTACTGGATGCTCGTGATCTCCGGGCCCTTAAACGTCACTGCACCTCATACAGGAATGCCACTGTCAAGGAAATAACAGAATGGGTTCAGGAATACTTCCAGAAAGCATTGTCAGTGAACACAATCCACCGTGCCATCCGCCGTTGCCAGCTGAAACTCTACAGTGCAAAGAGGAAGCCATTTCTAAGCAAGCTCCACAAGCTCAGACGTTTGCACTGGGCCAGGGGTCATTTAGAATGGAATGTGGCAAAATGGAAGACTGTTCTGTGGTCAGATGAGTCACAATTTAAAGTTCTTTATGGAACACTGGGATGTCATGTCATCCGGACCAGAGAGGACAAGGATATCCCAAGTTGTTATCAATGCTCCGTTCAGAAGCCTGCATCACCGATGGTATGGGGTTGCATGAGCGCTTGTGGCATGGGCAGCTTGCATGTCTGGAAAGGCACCATTAATGCAGAGAACTATGTTCAGGTTCTAGAACAACATATGCTCCCATCTAGACGTCATCTCTTTCAGGGAAGACCCTGCATTTATCATCACGATAATGCCAGACCACATTCTGCAGCAATCACAACATCATGGCTACGTAGGAGAAGGATCCGGGTACTGAAATGGCCAGCCTGCAGTCCAGATCTTTCACCTATAGAGAACATTTGGCGCATCATAAAGAGGAAGGTGCGACAAAGAAGGCCCAAGACGATTGAACAGTTAGAGGCCTGTATTAGACATGAATGGGAGAGCATTCCTATTTCTAAACTTGAGAAACTGGTCTCCTCTGTCCCCAGACGTCTGTTGAGTGTTGTAAGAAGAAGGGGGAATGCCACACAGTGGTAAAAATGGACTTGTCCCAACTTTTTTGGGATTTGTTGACGCCATGAAATTTGGAAACAACAGATTTTTCCCTTAAAATGATATATTCTCTCAGTTTAAACTTTTGATCTGTGATTTGTGTTCTATTCTGAATAAAATATTAGATGTTGGCACCTCCACATCATTGCATTCAGTTTTTATTCACAATTTGTTTAGTGTCCCAACTTTTTTGGAATCCGGTTTGTATTAATAATGACAAAGTTGAGAGTTTTATGTTTATTTGATGGGGATTTCAAAATTTTTTGAAAGTTAAATACAAATAAAAGGTGATCATTAATTTATTTGTACAGTTTTTCTGAGGCTTTTATTTTGTTTATATCGATATCGGCATTATATCGTTATCGACTGAAATTAAGAAATATATCGTGATAAAAGTTTTGGCCATATCGTCCAGCCCTACCCTCACACTGAACCCCCACACACACACACACACTCGAAAACTGTTGGTCCACACAGCGTGCAACACAGACATGTCACCATCTCTCTCACCTACCCCCGTCAACAAAAATCACGAGATATGAGCACCCTGCCAAGGCCAGTCAACTGGGGGAAACACTGATGATCATTAGTCTAAAAGATTAATGTGTTATTTTTTGTAGTCAATATTTCAGCGCATTAAGCATTATATATGTCTGACTTAGGTCCACTGTTTTCTTAAATAGGAGTCACAAGATTTTAACTGAAACTGTGACATATTTGCTACAAGTAATGCTTACTGAAACTCATTGTTTCAATTTTATTTTTTACATCTTAGAGTTTGTCACTCAGGTTTATCTAGAAGATAGAGCACAGTATGTACATGGTGGACTGAAGCCAAAAAGTTTCTGAGATTTTTAAATCAATGCTGATATGAATATTTTATTTAAATTGTTAATAAAAGAGTGTTGGGGGCAAAATGAAATAAGATCTAGGAGTCTGCCACATTAAAAGACCACAATGTTCTTCAACTTGGAACATTAAACAGCTTTGTTCACACAATCTGGTTTACTTTGTTTTGTCCCACTAATTGACTACAAGTGATTTTCTTGAACGCTAAAGTTTTTCGACTGTGCAACAAGAAACAGTGAATCTGTCAGGAGCACAGTATATTTTGAAGCAGGCAACAGACTAGCATTTTAGTGTGACATATTTTCAAGGACTCCAACACTGCAACTGTGCACAGGCTGATTGGTAACTCTAAATTGTACCTAGGTGTGAGAGTGTGAATGGTTGTTTGTCTTGTTTGCCTCTATGTGTCCCTGTGATGGACTTACAACTTGTCCAGGGTGTCCCCCGCCTCTTGTATAGTGTATGGGCACCAGTGACCCCCGTGACCCGAAAAGGAAAAAGTAGGAAAAGATAATGGATGGATGATTATCACCAGGATGAAAATTTCCTAGGATTTTTTCTAACTAGATTTTTTCCAAGCCAAGGCAAAAAGCACGACCTGTCTCATTGCATTTCGAAAACATGTCGATGTGACATTCTTTGAGTACTTCGACCAGTATGATGCGTAAAAGCTGCTTTGTGTTGAGTAGGAGATGCGTTTTACTTCTGGCGTGTTAAATCAAACAGCATGACACAGTTTTCTCTGAAAAATATAGCTGGATTTTAACTCTGTTGGGGCTACTGCTGGGCAGCACGGTGGAGCAACTGGTGCCTCTCAGCGAGAAGGTTGCTGGTTCAAATCCCGGTCCGGGGACCTTCCTGGGTGGAGTTTGCATGTTCTCTCCGTATATGCGTGAGTGTTCTCCAGGTCCTCCATTTTCCTCCCACAGACCAAAAACATGCATGTTAGACTGATTGGTAACTCTAAATTGTCCCTAGGTGTGAGTGAGAGAGTGAATGGTTGTTTGTCTTGTTTGTCTCTATGCGTCCCTGTGATGGACTTGCGACCCGTCCAGGGTGTACCTCGCCCCTCGCACAGTGATCGCTGGACATGGGCACCGGTGACCCCCGTGACCCAAAATGGAAGAAGCGGGTAAAAGATAATGGATGGATGGATGGATGGATGGATGGATGGATGGATGGATGGGGCTACTGCCATTTCAACTACAAAAACAATGACTGTTACTGTCTCACCTTCAGAATCAGAATAAGCTTTATTATCATTGCATCGAGATTCGAGAACATGTACGTACAGTCGTCCGAAAGATGGACGTAGTGCACGAAGCTGCTACTATAAAAAGCGCGGCCCTCTTATTCTTATTCAGAATTTAATAATTTTTGCTTAGATGAGAAAAGAGAAGAAAACATGAGGAGAGACTGTATTAAAAAAAAAAAAGATCTCTCACGCCGTGTCCTAGACAGGGCACGATTTGATTTGAGGCATCAAAAAAACCTACAAACCTACATAAATAGATGTGATACATGCACATATAGGCCGGTGAAGACATTGAATTTTAATGGAAGGTCGTAGCATAGTCCAGAGCCCCCCCTCTCAACCATTGTCCAGATAAGAGGTGTTATTTATCATCAGCTCGGTTGAGGTTCCATCACATGTCCACGGTCTTGGGGAAGGGAGGAGTGAGGGAACAGACAAAGCATCTTTGTTTTTTTCTAAACATGCCAGGAGGAGATAAGTCCACCATCAAGGCCACAGTTTGGGTCAGGCAGAACTCGTGAATTGCTGTTTCTGCCTTTTAAAGTTTCGCTGGTATATTCCTCTGATGGAAACTCCAAACAGCCAAATTGGTTCCTTACGCTGAATGTCGAGCTCACAACTTTCTCCAAGATTATTCCCTCCGTTCGTGAGCACTGCCAGAAAGTACACAGTCCTGATAACAGCCTGTTCCAGCTCTCTGACGCAGCTGCACATAATTCAGTCCAAGTGCTGCCAAGCTTCGACACATCCACACAAATTTGTTGACAATCCAGATTTCACCAAGTCAAACAGCAAAAAAACAGTTATCATGAATCCAGTGTCGGGAGAAGTTGATCAGCTGGTTTCACATCAAAATTGATCAAATCCTTTGAAATAGGAAGGTATCCAGGAAAAAAAAAGAGGCTGTTTGAGTTCACAAGACAAAAGAGTGCAAACAGGGAAGCGGGGGGGAGGAGACGGACCACCAGGAGACACGTCTGATTTCACCGGAGCTCAGAGAGGAAAAAAAAAGTTCCCATGAAGCAAACACTTTGATGCCCACTGATTTTATTCCCTTACACATGATGTTTAAAGCTTACCTCTGGATAAGAAACACCAACCTATGCAATCTTAAGGAGGACAAGAGGATGTTAAATCTTCTGAGGATCATGTTAAATATAATGAGGGGATTCAAACGTCATAGCAAACTTCATATACATGCTTGAAATCAAATCAGATCACATAACTTGTAACTTAAAGGAACAACACACTCAGGGTGGATTGATTATATACTCAACCTAATCTAGACAGAGTTAAAGTTAACACCCACAAAAGTAAAGACAATTAAAAGATGACAAAGTTTACAGTATATCACAAAGGCTTCAGGGTCAGAGCCGATGCAGAAAACTTGAACAACAAATCACAAAGTTTGTTTTCTCAGTCATCCAGGTATATAACAACAACAAAAAAAACGAAGTCCAGATGACATGATTCAACCTTTTTTGTTGAACAACAAATCCATCAAATTTCAATCATGTCATCTGGACGGTTACTTTTTTGGTTGAAACGTTTCGTCCTTCATCCAAAGGACTTCATCAGTCAGAGAAGTCATAACAAACTCAGTCCCACAAGCAGCACACTCACATAGTGGACCAGTTTGCTGGTGATAAGATGGTTTCAGGGGCCCGCCCTCTCCTCAGTCAACTCCTATGAGGCAGCCATAGCCGAAGTGGTTCAAAACATCAAAGTTCATGGTCAATAATTCAAGTTAAAAAATCCAAAAAAGTTCAGTCAGGTCATCTGGATGGTTTCTTTTTTTGTTGAGACATTTCGTCCTTCATGAACAACCAAGCATTTAGTCTTGATTGTTTTTTTGTCTGTCTATTCAGAAATGGATAAAAACTTGACAGAGATTACAAGAGGCAAGGGCATGCAAAAAAACACTGACACCTTTTAAAATGTTTTCAGATCAATTCTAGCCCTTTTGTAAAGAGGTTACGTATCTATACAGCTGTTTGACTTCTCTAAAACAAATCTGCTTAAAGGCCAACAAAAATCCAAACACTACACAGAGAGGTTTACTCAGAAAAAGTACAAAGTATAAATGAGTTTTAGAATTTCTGCTTTTGTTAATATTAGGCCTGTCACGATAACAAATTTTGTTGGGCGATTAATTGTCTCAGAAAATATTGCGATAAACGATAATATTGTTTGAAATTTGACAATAATTAGTCATTATTGTCAAATTTAAGAAGACATGTTTGTTCATTTATTTTGCATGTAGTACCACCGGATAGTAGTATAAGACTGTTTGAACTGAAGGATGGATAGTGAGGGAGCGAGCAGCGTGTCTCTAAGAAAAATGGGAGGGAGGCCCCTTGGTGACACGGGCTGTCTCTCCTTTCTTTTTTTGGTTCTCAAAATGGCGGGCGCTCGGGGTGGTTTGAGCTCTTTAACATAGAATTTTTCACACAAAGCTTTTAATAAATAAAAAAATCTGTAAACAAGTTCTCAGCTTTTTTTTTTTCAAAGAAAAACAACTTTTTACACAAAGGCACTGGTTTCAACCGTGAATTTTGGAGCTTTGACAAGATGGAGGTTTTTCTCCAAGATCGGCCTGTTAGCTTAGCTCGTAACTTAGCTTCTCAGCTTAGCTGCTTTTAACGATCCAAAAACGTGATTTTGGACGGTTAAAACAGATTTTAAAGAGAAAGAGAGGGGTCAGTGAAGAGCACCGGAGTTGAGTCTTTTGTCATCCAGTGTCCAGTAGAAAGAGAGACACGAAGAAACGATAAAGCCGATAAATTAAAATGAGGTCGATAATTTTCATCTATCATGCGATTAATTGATTTATTGTTTATTGCGACAGGCCTAGTTAACATTATTAATAGTAACTAAATTGATGGACATTGATGGAGAGAGAAGAAACAACAGGAAGCTCTGCTATTTTTAGGTCCAAACATTTGCAAGAAACCCTGTTCTAACAGCGCCAACAAGTTTTCATATCAGAGCAAAACAGCTTCATAACAAGTAAAATGTACAAAGCAAATCAGACGGCATGTCAACTTGTAATTATACTGAGCGTCAACAACACTATCATCCATGTCATCGAGCAAATATTTTGTGGTTTGGCTGCTTCAATATTTGATTGATCACATTCTGCATACATGTAAATGTTGGTGTAGAGTAAATTGGATTTGAATTCTTGTTGGTTTCAACCTGAGAGATGATGACATGGGTAATCTCAGAGACCTATGTGTCCCTCGTTGAACCACACAGAAGCCCTGTGGATTCCTATAATCTGAAAAAGGATTAAGGGTGCAATTAGACAAATGAGAGAGACGGTGTGCAGAAGAGTGTTTTTTTTCATGATGGCATCTATTGTCATTGTCACTGTAAACCATGCTTGTTAAAATCACAGTCAGTCCTACAAACCATATCTGCTAAATTTAGACTGTACCTAACTTTATAATACATAAACAGAATACTCACCACTAGAAAGTTTCTACAAATAATTGTGGTTACTGCTTGAATGTCAACAAGCCATCTTCCTTCTATGTTTACATGCGCAAAATTCTTGGACCAGATAGAAATGTTTTCAGATTAAATTATTCAAATGTAATAATTACATGGACACAATCCGTTCACGACAAGCGTTTACATGCAGTGGGCTTTGTTCTGAACAGAAGTATTGACATGCGCATAGTGGTAAACTTTCCTTTAAAAAAAACACAGAAGAAGAAGTTCTACTTCCGGGATGAACGTAAACAAACCTGAATGCCCAAAATGGACCTGCGACAGGTATTAATGATGATGGAGACGTTACTGCACTCCCTGACTGAGCTACAGGTAATACAGATCATTTTGAGAGTTCTTTCAAAGTTTCTAGTAGAAATGTTGTGTCGCTCGCCGACCAGTTTTATTTCCCCAACATGCTAATATTAGTAGCATTAGCCAGACGGAAATGACATAAGTTGCACATGTGCAGTCAGGTCAGTTTTTCACGCTCGGAAAAAAATGAACAGATTAAGCGTTTACATGAATTGGTGCAAACCACCCGTTTCGTTCTGATCACAAATTGTTTTGGATCGTGCTGAATAAACAAAAATGGTAAATGGACTGTACTTATATAGCACCTTTCTATCTTATTTCAAGATACTCAAAGCTCTTTACACTACAATCTGTGTCCTCATTTACCTATTCATACAGCACTCTACTAGATCTCTACAAAGCTAATTGAACAAATCATTCTAAAGAGACTAATCAGAGCTTTATCACATTCATACACTGATGGGACACACATCAGAGGCAATGAGGGGTTCAGTGTCTTGCCCAGGGACACTTCAGCATGTGACTGCTGCTGGATTCGAACCCCCAGCTCTCGCATTGGAGGACGACTGCTCTAATCACTCAGCCACAATCGCCCGTAAAAATAAAAATGGGGTGTTTACATAAAGCATTTTATTCCGAATGGCCGTTTGATCCGATTACTTATGTCCATGTAAACATAGCTATAGAAAATGTCCAGGAAAATGGTGAATGTGGTAAAGAGGTGAAAAGGAGAGTCCAGGCAGGATGGAGTGGATGGAGAAAAGTTTCAGGAGTGATTTGTGTCAAAAGGGTGTCAGCAAAGGTCAAAGGAAACATTTACAGTGGTGAAACCAGCTATGTTGTATGGTCTGGAGACAGTGGCACTGACAAAAAGACAGGAGAAAAAACGGAAGTGGCAGAAATGAAGATGTTGAGGTTCTCCTTAGGAGTGACAAGAATGGACAAGATTCCTATCTGATGAGTTCATCAGAGGTACAGCACAGGTTGAACAACTGGGAGATAAAGTTAGAGAGACCAGACTGACATGGTTGGGACATGTCCAGAGCAGGGACAGTGGGTATATTGGTAGAAGGATGTTTGAAATGCAGCTGTCAGGAAAAAGACAAAGAGGAGATATATGGATGCAGTTAGAGAGGACATGGAGGTAGATGGAGTGAGAAGGAGGAGGATGACTTGCTTTAGCGAACCTGAAGAGGGAAAAGCTGAAAGAAGAAGCAAGAAGAAGTTAAGTCATATAGCATTAAGGGCAACACCAAGTGAAAAAAGACCCCCCCCCCCCCCAAAAAAAAAGCCTTCTTTTTGATACATCAAATGTACAAAAAAATGTATAATCTGTTAGAGAAGAAAATGTGGAAATTTTGAGCTAAAAGTCACGAGTGTTTAACATCACTAAGTTGGAAGGCTATGTAGCAAAATAAAAAAACAAAACATTTTGATTGTATGAAAACTGTCTGTAGAAAAACAACTTTCTGTGGCCTGTTTAAACTTTGTATGAAATATCTACTGAGAAGCATCTCTGAGCTGTACAGCTCCAAAGAGGGTTGGGTATACTCACATGTTTCAATGTGTATGTGGACAAGTTTTTTTATATATATATACATATACTGCTGTGTACTTCTACCAAGCGTGGTCAAAAAAATGGTCTCATGTGCATTGGCACTTTTAATTTGATGTTTGACATTAATGTTTTTCTGAGAAAGACATGTTTATGTCATTTGGCTTTTTACTCTTCACAACATCTAAGACATTCAAATTCCGTATGTTCACTTCTGCGCTCATCTTAATCTTGATATGGAAGCTTATCTTTGTTGTGTATATAGCTAGGTTTAGGTTCTTACCCAGTGGTAATTTTCACAGTCTGTCTCTTTTCTAAGGAACAAACACAACAACTTCTATTTTTAAATAGTGCTTAAATCAATGCCAGGATAGAATATCATAAAACTAACAGCAGACAATGGATACCATTGTTTCAGAGCTGGATGTTCAAGGCCTTATCCACAGCAAAATGCTGTTTTTCCAAAACAGTATTTTTAGTTGCCATGTTTTTCTTGCTTTAGTATTGTTGCCATTTCGATAAAGAGATAAAAATCATTCTGGCAGTAGATTATTTGGTGCGTTGGTAAGACTAACAAGGCTGAGTCAGGTCCTCTGGATGAGTTCTTTGTTGAAACGTTTCAACTTCTATCCAAAAGACCAGTCTGAGGAGCTGCAAGCAAACCCTGTCTTATAAGTAGCACCTTTGCATAGTGGATCAACCAATTTGCTGGTGACAGCAAAACTAGTTATTGTCTGCAAAAGGAGGACCATCAGCCTAGGAGGACCATCAGCCTAACAACTAATCGTTACTGTGCTGATGGCCGCTTGCTATTCACAGAGGGCTTAGTGATACTCATAATAACAAAATAGTAAGAGGGAGACAGCTGAACACAAAGGCCTCCATTTCTGTTTAACGATGGGCAAATTCTCTTCACAAAGATGGCTTCTATAACTCTTCTCTCAAACCACTGTTCCTCTCTATTTAAGATATTCACATCTTTATCCCTGAAAGAGTGACCGCTGGCCTGTCGGTAAGTGTAAACCACAGAGTCCTGGCCTGATGATGTTGCTCTTCTGTGCTGGGCCATCCTTTTGGCCAGTGGCTGTTTAGTTTCCTTGACGTATGACTGACCACAGCCCTCCTGGCACTTCAAAGTCAAAATTTCTTTGTCATTCGCACCACAGGTGGTACATGTGGTGGAACAAAATTGTGTACACAGGGTCCCAGTTACATCAAAGAAAAGTATAAAATGTAAAGAAAAACAGTAATAAGATTTAAGATATGAACTAAGAATAGGCTAAACTAAGAATGCGTTAAGCAAAGGTAGTACAAAAACAATACGCTGAACAACAGCAGCACAAATTTAACAACACACACACAATGCTTGTGCCAGGGGACCAGATCTTTGAGATTAACTACTGTAGTTTTTTTTTCTGAAATTCCTTTTGGGGTTTGAATGCCATTGAGATATCATGTTTAGGAAATAAACTCCTGCAGCATACCTAAGGTCTAGGTCTGGGGTCTTCCTGTTCACCCGATGACAGGCTGGAGACCTGTTTGGGTTTCTTATCTGTTTTCAGGAAGGTCCATTTAAGATATCTGCATTGCTCTAGGGTTTGTCTTGTGTGGGATTTCTCCTTCTGCCTGGCTCTTGAGTTGGTGGAGATGCTGTCAGCTCTGTGGTACAGAGTCCTGATGACTCCTAAAGGCCCACACATACTCGGGCATACTGTGCGTTCTCCGTGAGTACATACTGTCCGCAGACAACTTCATACTCATGCATACAGATTTTAATTCTCTCCTGACAAATTCCTTAATTTCTCACAATTTCAGTCATGGCGTCAACGGACGAGGAGGAAGAGATCGCTTACCTCTTGGCAAAAAAAAACAAAAGAAAATAAAGCGGGATATGAAGACGATGGACAGCGAGAAACATTTTGAATATTTTCAAATGGAATCTAGCAAGTTCGATGAGCTAGTTGGGCACTTAGCCCCGCTTCTTCACCACCAGGGCAGCCACCGCACACCTGTCAGTGCTACACAGAGAGTGGCAGTCGTGCTGCACATCCTTGCGACCACACAGAGTGGTTGGTGTTGCATACAAAACAGTCCATCACCGGGCAGTTTATTGTGCAACACTGAGTACGCATACGTGGTCATAAAAATGTATCTTTGCACGGACATATCCGGCGGACGTCCGCTTCAAGTCCGCCTCGAGTACGCGATGCCCTCCACAGAGTGAAGTACGTCAGAGTATGTGGGGGCCTTAACTTGTGCTCCAGCGGGTGATGGGAGTCAAACTGCAAGTAACGGTCTGTGTGGGTGGGTTCGCGTTACACCTCTGTTTGCAAACGTCCTCCAGCAGAGACTTTGACTTTATAATCCAAGAAGGCCAACATGTCATCTTTTACATCTTCTTGTGTGAACTTTATATATTTATCCACAGAGTTGATGTGGTCAGTAAAATGTTGGACTTACTGAGATTTAATTTTAACCCAGGTGTCATCAACCAATGACTCGGTGGTGTCCCAGAAAAGTATGCCAAGGCCTACCTCCTCCATGTACAGGTTGGCAACAATAGGAGAAACTGGAGACCCTATAGCACACCCATGTTTCTGCCTATAATATTACTCCCTATATGTGAAGTAGGGTGACTGCAAGCACAGTTTCAAGCATTGGCACAGTTGCTCTGTGGAAAGCGTGGTCCTGCTGCTCAGAGTGGTGTCTGATTTTAATCTTAAACTGACCACCTCTACTACCTCATCAACAGGAATGCGCATAAAGAGTGATGTGACATCAAAAGAGACCATTGTTTCATCAGTCTACATGATGACATCCCTCACCTTGTCCACAAAGTCCATGTTGTTCTGTATATGACGTTTGGAGCTGTCGACTAAAGAGCTGAGAACAGACGCCAGATATTTGGAATGAACATTTCAACGTTTGATGTTTGGATGCAATGTTTCAACAAAGAACCCGTCCAGAGGACCTGACTCAACCTTGTTAGAATTATCTTCCTGGATTATTGAGCATGCACCAGGACATGTATTAAAGAGTTTTTAGCACTGCTTTATTCAGAACAATGCTACCGTTCATCAGCCTTGTCTGTTCATTGAAGTCATATTAAAAATTTTCCTGTAGTTGAGCAACTGGCATCTGCAGCATAAACACAAGCATGTAGGTAATCTTGATATCAAAGTTCATGCACAGTCATCCAGGTACAAAATCCAGTAATGGTCTATCAGGTCATCTGGACAGTTTCTTTATTGTAGAAAGACGTTTCGCCCTCTATCTGGAGGGCTTCATCAGTCTGAGGAGTCCCAAGTAAACAGTTTCCCCAGTAAGCAGTTTACTCCTTTAGTGGACCAACCAGTTTTCTGGTGATAAGATGGTTTCTGGGGGCTGTCCTGTCTCCCATCGACTCCTCCCAAGCAGGTAACCACAGCCAAAGTGGTAAAGCAGGAGTATACTGCTAGTGGGGAAAACAGTTTACTTGGGACTCCTCAGACTGAAGAAGCCCTCTGGATAGAGGGTGAAATGTCTTTCCACAATAAAGAAACTGTCCAGATGACCTGATTGACCATTATTGAGCATGTAGGTAATCTGTCATTTTTGTTATATATCTGTGACGCTTGGCGTTGTAGGTTAGATTAGAGGGGGCTGATAAAAGCCCCAAATCATCAATCCATCTCCCACTGCATCTTACCATCACTGATGAACAAGACTGAGATTCTTGAACTCCTCCATTTGAGGCAAAGATTTATCCCTGGCCCAAAGGGAGCACTCCACTTTCTGGACAGTTTTAGAGAAATACAATTTAAGGACTCCTAATATGCTGTTTACATGTCGATGTAAAGCTGAAACAATAGGCTTTTTCATACAACAGTTCTGCGAAATGGCTGCACAGACCAGTCTTTAAACTCCCTCTGGCTGTTTATAAATCACAGATGAAGCTGTCCACTTCCCACACAGATGTGAGTTTTCAGGAATGAAGCGAGGAGTGAGGAACCAAAGGAGGCTTGGAGCAGAACTCAGCATGGCTGAAGTCGAGTGCGACGCATTAAATGTGTGAAAGACATATACCTTGTGTCATTTACAAAACCGACTGAATTAACTCAATTTAGCCATCCTCTTTGTGGTCAACATTTTTTTTAAAACTAACTACAAAGTTGTTTTATTTTATAGCTATTCCCTTGGTAATAAATCGTTGTTTAATCCTGCAAGCATGCGGTCACGCACTAATGTACATCACATTACTGAGCTCAGCAGTTTACATTTTCACATGTTGGCAGCAGGTATGGCTCTACCTTGCTCAGCATCACACAAGTGCACCAGAGATTGGCTGCCTTCCACCCTCCTTGCTGCCTCTGTCCATCCAGGGGACACACCAAAACAGCTAGAACATGTCTCTGTCTCAAACTAAAGGACCCTGCATACTCCATTCAAAGCGGTGAAAATGGCTCTCAATGACGTAGTTGCGTGATGAAAACCGCTTCGTTTTGTTCTCAGAGAATTTTTGTCCACCCCTTCGACACTTTTTCCTCACAGGAGTATACACCAAGTATTGTGTGATTGATCAGAAGTTTGTGTTTGTCAATGCATAAAAGCACTCTGACATTTAGCTGTACAACTCTACAAACAGACTAAAATAATCAAACGGCCCAAAAATCCTGGATGGAAATCATGCAGGCAAGTGTGTCTGCTGAAAAGTCTGGCCCGCTCCTCATGATAGATTTGTAGCCATACGGTGGATTCAGGGATGGAGTGGAGACTCTGTTGGGAAGAAACCTGTGTGGTGACGCATACTGCTTTGGGAGGGGAATCCCAGAAGCTCTGCGCCTGTGTCTCAGGGACTATAAAAGGTGTGTGTAAAAACGATCGTCCTACAACCATGTGACTGCGAGTCGACTGTTTAAATTTGGATGGGGTATGTTGGGCTCTTGAAGCGTCTTTGAAAATAACCTAATGAAACACGTTTGTGCAGTCTCGTGTGGACAAGGCTTAACTTTATACTAGGCCTGTCACGATAACAAATTTTGCTGGGCGATTAATTGTCAGAAATGTTTGCGATAAACGATAATATTGTTTGAAATTTGGCAAAAAATAATTAGTAATGTCAAATTTAAGAAAAAAAGTTTGTTAATGTTTGTGTGTAGTACCTTTTTTGACCACTGAATGGCAGTATAAAACTGTTTGAACTTAAGGATGGATAGTGAGGGAGTGAGCAGCGTGTCTCTTTAAGAAAATGGGAGGGAGGCCCCTTGACGTGACATGAGCCGTTTCTGGTTCCTGTTTTTCGTTTTTTAAAATGGCGGATGCTTGGCGTGGTTTGAGCTCTTTAGCATAGCATTTTTCACACAATGCTTAAAAAAAAAAAAAAAAAATACAGTAAACAAGTTCTCAGCTTCTTTTTGCAGAGAAAAACAACTTTTTAGATGAAGGCACAGGTTTCAACCATGACTTTTGGAGCTTTGACAAGACAGAGGTTTTTATCCCCGAGGTCGGCCTGTTAGCTTAGCTCGTAGCGTCTCAGCTTAGCTGCTTTTAACGATCCAAAAACGCAATTTTGGATCGTTAAAACAGATTTTAAAGAGAAAAGAGAAAGAGAGGGGTCAGTGAAGGACACCGGAGTTGAGCTTTTTGTCATCCAGTGTCCAGTAGACGATAAAGCCGATACATGAAAATGTGGTCGATAATTTTCATTTATCATGCGATTAATTGATTTATTGTTTATTGCGAAAGGCCTACTCTATACGCTTATTTTTCAACCTTTATTTAGACAGGTAAATCCCATTGAGCCTCGAGGACTCATTTACAAGAGAGACCTGATTTCAATAAAGAATGATAACAACAATGGACAACAGCGACAATAAACTGTTATAAAAAGTCATACTCCAGTTTTTTTTTTTAACAAATAGGATGGCTAAAAAAAGGTAACAAAAAGGCGAATGTAGAAAACTAAAAACAGAACATGTCTGCATTGTTCCCTGCCAGGAGTCCAACAGATTCTTAAAGCCACTTAGAGAGGTCAAGGTCGAGAGCTTCAGATCTTTTTGTAAGATATTCCAGGAAACAGGAGCGGAGTAGGAGAAGGCCCCTTTGCCTAGTTCAGTCCACACTGAGGGAACACTGCAGGTAATAATGTCCTGAGAGTGCACGCTGTAGCTGCACTCACGCAGAGACATGCAGGAGGAGATGTATGAAGGCAACAGACCAAGAAGTGATTTAAAGATGAAAATGTACCAGTGAGAGAGTCTGCGTGAAGTTAATGATGACCAGTTAACCAGTGAACTAGTGGTCATTTGCTGTAAAGAAATAAAAATGTACAATCAGAAAATAAAGAAAGAGCTATGCTTCCCTAACTCAGCCAAAGCCCTGGCAAATGCAACAAAAGAGCCACTGTCTCTACACAGTCTTACTCACACACAAGACACATACTGCAGTGTGTAAATCTTGGTTGTAAGCAAACTTGCTGACTGATTCTCACCAAGATGGGCACAGAAAAGTGTTGGTGGGTTTCTCCTCAGCATGCAAACTGTCTCGACACAAGAGTTGGCTTTTTTGCAAAAAACTGCTAGTTTGTGACACACTGTCTTGGAATTGTATGATCTTCATAAGAATCTTAACTCTCCAGATTTACTGTCTGTTTGGCTGGTTCTTCTGTGTAAAGGTTAACTGTGTAGTGCTACCAACAAACAAAAACAGTTTTATTAGCTTTCTGGTGAATTTTAAACATAATAATGCTTAACATTTATTTTGACCAAACTTTTAATGCTTACCATTGCAAATCACACAAAAACTGTTTGATTTTCCCACAGCAGAGTTACAAATATATATAAAAAAATGTAACAATCACTCATATCCAGCTTTTCCACCGAGAGTCAAACTAAGGTTGGAAAGTCAAGATTGTTTCTGAAAGTAAAAGTGAAAAAACAAATATACTCAGCAGTTCTTCTGATAAGCAGAAGGTGTTGCTTTATCAGTTTCTGCTTTAAAACTGTAGCAACTCAACACACACAAACAGATCCAACACTCAAAAAAAAACACCAAAATGTCACTGATGAACTGAGACATTTAGCTTAAACATTAGGTTGCCTTTATAAGAAAAAAAAATTGTAAATAGGCTAATATCTACATGTTCTATTTGCATTTATTGAAACCAAAAAGCAAAATGGTTATTTCAGCTTGGACAGTTAGCAGTAAGATTCATTATACATGTGTTGTTTCCCAAATAACCTAGAATTTACATGTAAAAAAATTACAATATAGGACATTTAAACAATATCCACAGTGATTGTTCAAGGTGGGACTGATTTTCCTTTGTTGTGTTTTGCTTTTTTTGTTTTTATGACAAGTAGGTAGAACGGACGATAGGAGATTCGAGGCCGACGTACATTTGAGACCGCAGCAGAGGAAGTCAAAGTGTAAAATGAATGCATATGTACAGGAGAAAACACTCTTACCAACAACTGTTCAGACCCTTCTACAAAACACTTGAAGGTGATGCCTTCTTCCCATCTCAGTGTGATTTCTGAAAAGATCAATAATGCAACACAGAGGGTTGAAGTCAACCCACCTCTGTCATTCCTCTGAGCCATAAAGCAGCGTAGTAACCCCATAACGATGGACATGTAAAAGTGTAAGCTGGCTTTGTGGCTCATTGGGTGTGATGTAGTGAGGACATATCTGCAGTGTTTCCCCTACATTACTTGCCTTGGTAGGGCGCTCGTCTCTTCCGTGATTTCAGTGGGGGATGGAGACGGTGCGACAGAGACACGTCTGTTGCACGCTGTTTGTGCTGACAGTTCTTGAGCGGGCGAGGGACGGTTGGGTTATAAGGTTCATTGTGAAGGAAGCGGAGCGCTACCTTTAAAGCTTTCTAGCTAGCGCGTCCGTATTGCACGCCGCTAGCTTAGCGCTATGTCAGTGCTGGCAGTTGTCATTGGGGGGGGGGGGGGGGGGTGTTGGTTCGGTAGGCAGGGCGCTCAGCTCTTTGACAGGGCAGGGCTCCCTGCTTGCATAATGGTAGGAGAAACACTGATCTGTGCACCCAGCCAGCCACAAGACACAGAATAGAAAATGTCTATCACGAGTTTTATGCTCCACTTCAACGCCACTGCATTTCATTGCACACCTCTTTTTGTTCTGCAATGTTTCTTTAATGAGAGCTCATATGTTCAAGTGGTTGAATTCACAATTGTGGATGGCTCAACTGGTGATTTACAAAAGAAAGGGACACATCGGTGTACTGTTTTGTGACAAAAGCTTTTCCTTCTCAAAAGGATTCTCTTACTTCACATTGCTGTAAAAGGGTCAAAGACCTAAAGTAACACCAGTGACATCATGAAAACATTTTATCTCTAATAAATTGCACCTGCTATGTAGAAATATCTAAATCAAATACTGTTTAGAAATATTCAGGTTTAATCTCCATCAGTTGCGTTTTATATGTAGTACTGTTTGGAAACTCAAATGTACGTAAAAGCTATTCTTTTAATTAACAAAATGCCGTTTGGCAAACGTGAAGATTACCAACATTTAAAGTTCACGGAGCAATCTAAAAGTTTTAGAAATCAGATGCAAAAATAAATGTTAAAGAAAAACAAAAGTATGGAGAGAAACCTCTTCTCAAAGGTTTGAATCACTAAGTGCCACTGGAAAATTCTGACGCTTTTATTCACCAGCACTGCTACCGTCAGCAGCTTTTTCACCTTTGAGTTGAACAAGTTAAGAAGTCAGGATAGGAGGAGAAAGTCAAACAAGGAGCAAGAGGAAGTTGGAGGGAGGAGCTGAACAGACAGAGGGGGCGGAGACTCCTCACATGACTGTAGTGGCATGTCAGCTTGTCCTTGGAAAGGACGACTTCTCACAAGTGACTTCTTTGTCTGCGTCTCCTTCTCTTTCCCCTACTTAACTTTCTATGCCCCTTAACGTTTTACACTTTCACTCAGCTTTACCACAGTCACGTTTTGCACAGCATGAGACAGACACGCACGCACACACAAAGTCACACTCCGTAATTTTGAGTTTTCGACATTCTGATCAACGATTGTTATAGCCCAACAGTACATTCCTGTACCACACTTCTGTTGTCACACTTGCGGGAAACGCACGCCTACACGTACGTGTCGTGCACACACATGCACGCACACACACGTGCGCACACACACACACAGAATTCCTGTTCTGACTCCTCCCCTCTGTAAAGACACAGGCCCCTCTGGGGGCCTTACAGCCTTCCCTCATGGAAAACTACTAGTGTGTATAATCCCCCTACACACAAACACACACACACACACACACACACACACACACACATAGACACACACAACAAGGTTTGTGTTAACACTGGATACTACAAGAATGGAAAGGCATGAAAAAGGTGGGTGAGGGGAGAAAGGGCCTTTGATTATATGAATAAAAGCTATTGAAACTATGCTGATAATCTAAATGTTTATATACCCATCAGTCTTGGCTGGTAGTTTCTTATCTGTTGTAATCAAACACACAAAAAGAAAAAATATATCCATATGTAAATACTGTAGACAATACCCAACCTTATTTATCTAAAAAAAAAAAAAACAGATTTAAATCAGGGGTGTCAAAATCACTTACAAAAGGGGGCCAAAATTAAAACCTTTTTCAAACGAAGGACCGATTTCAGAATCTACATCAACTCAAATCAGATACCCAACATCTTTTCTTGGGCACAGGTTCCTCAACAAGAGTTTGATTGGTCTCAATCGATGTTCTCTGTTGTGCTTTCGACATCAAAATCATAGATTACTGAAAAAATTCAAGAAATGGAAGTTTATTATAGGGGTGCACTGATTTATCAGCCCCGATGTCCTTAATTTTGGGAAATCGGCCGATTCTTGCATGAGAAACCGATTTTACCGTTTCTTTTTGTTTTGTTTTAACAACAATTGTCTGAACTTCATTTATATTTCAGAGCACTACCTCATGGCCAGTTAAAACCAGTTTGTATGGTTTCTAGGATATTGTTCAAGGGTATGTTTTTCAATAAAATAAGATTGGAAAATTGAAGGTGCATTGTGACCTTATAACACCTGACAGTGTCGCTTATAAAACAAAATCTGTATCGACCAAAATCGGAATCGGCAGGTCAGACTTTTTAGAAATCAGCGATCGGCCAGAAAACTGCAATTGGTGCACCCCTAGTATTTTATGTTTCACATATCATCTTGGGGTTCAGATAAGATGTCAACGAGGGCCACATTTGGTTCCCGGGCCTTGAGTTTGACACATATGATTTAAACAATATGTTAAATTAATTTCAATTTAAAACATAAACAACTTTAAATTAACTAACAACAGCTTATTTACCGTAATCTTTAGTTTAATAGTTCCTACTGTTGTATTTGGCTTTAAGCTTTAGTTCCCTGAAGGTATGCATTTCTGCTTCCCCTCATTGTTCAATGATGCGATCAGTCATGAGCTTTTTGGCAGTTCTCATCATTGAATTAAAGGGTTGAGAGGACACTTTTAGTTACTGTGTTTGTGCTCTGAAGCACATTTCCTGTGAACCTAAGGTCATTTACAACAGTGCCTACTTTCAAAGTTAAACTCAGACTGTATTCCCTCAGAATATGCTGGTGAAGATTCTCAGTCATCCAGGACATGGTAAATTCAAAAAAGTACAAGACGAAAACAACTGGACTTAATTTGTAACAGAAGATGTTTCGCTTCTCATCCGAGAAACTTTCTCAGTTTAAAGAACAGAGAGTGTGGGGTTTGAGTTATACAGCTGATGTAAGCTAGATATATATGCAGATTGCCCTGTCAATCCTCACAATAGGGGTTTGTTAGGGTTTTTGTTAGTCTGACTCACAGAGGAGCCACTCTGGTGACATGGATGAAATTCCTGATAGGTGTAAAAATGGCTGCAGTCCTAAAGCTGCATTATAACCTTAGGTTGTTTTCACACCTGATAGTCCAGTAGACTCGGTTCGGTTGGGGACCAATATTCATAACATTTTGTTTACATTTGAGTTGGTGCGTTTGCATTCACACTGCACTGTGCAGTCGAGCCAACCTGTTCGAACCAACCTGTTCCCCCACTCACCTGTGGGTGGCGCTGCACCAAGAACTACTGAAAGAAACGACACAAAAACCTCTAAAGACTCTTCTTCTGAAAATAAAAACAAAAACGGAGTGGCATCAAATTTTAGCAGTTTTAGGAGTTATATTTTGTCATTTTTCAAAAATGGACTCAGCATGAGCAGAAGATGAGGCAGAAGAACATGGAGAATATTGTTTTTCACATAAGGCAGCTGACGGCTCCATATAAGATAAGAGAAATGTGTGTTTGTTTGCCCTGCGCTGTACTACTCCTTGCTTGTGGAGCGGGGCCCGGTCTGTTTACATTCACACTTTACTGGAACCGCGCTCGAATTCTCTTCTACTGAACCGAGACCTAGGCTTTAGCCCGGGCCAGAGTTCGCCTTTTTGTTCCGTGACAGAGTTCGATGGAGCGTTCACACCTCCCTAAACTAACAGGACTTCCTAGGAAAACCAGCTAGAGTTCGATTAAAGCGGACTAAACAGGGCTGGTGTGAATGCACCCTTATCCTTGATGTGTAAGTGATCCGCAGAGTCTCGTCTTGAAGAGCTGGCTTCCCTCAGGATTTACAACTGTACCCATGTTTGTGTTTCAGGATGTGAATGTGAAGAACATTTTCCTGTATGTTGTTAAAACTGTAAGGTCTTTTAGTTGTACATCAAACTTATGCATCATCACTTGATTAAGCATTTATTAACACTCATAATATGCTTGTGTATGCATGTATGTGTGTATATTCAGCTTTTTATGTTTTGAAGACAAAGACCTGAAAAACAAGAATTTTTCCATTGTTGAATTCAGGTAAAACTAAGGCCGTTATTTCTAGCTCCTGAAAAAGAAAAAAAAATAAATCAGACAAATCATACAGTTTGTCTTCATGAAACATCCTCAGTTTACATTACTACTGTGGAAAAACCTATGCTAATTTCAACAAGGATTTATTCATATTTTAAAAAGTCTCTAAAACATTTTTTTTCTTTCTCTATTACAGGCAGCTTCATTCTTAAAGTGAGACAGAGTTCCCAGCATTTGATGAAAACAAAATTCCCTGATTTTTCCCTGAATACATTGTAAGACTCCAGTCACACAAAGGTCCCTTTCAGAGATGACCGTGAGTGCAATGTAACCTAAGGTACGTGCATACAGCAGTCATTCCTTCCGTCCATCCGTCATCTTTACCCCCTTCTTCTTTTTCGGGTTGCGGAAGTCACTGGTGCCCATGTCCAGCCATCTCTAATATGAAAGGCGGGTTACACCCTGGACAGGTCGCAAGTCCATCACAGGGTCTATTAATTAATTTTATTGTACAACATCAGAAACTAAAAAGCCACCAAAGGCAATCAATAAGGATACATGTGTTATGAACACCGTAGAAGCAAAACATGGACCCATTGATGTAAGGATAGTAGCATTAAAAAATGTACAGTGCGTGGTTCGACGTTGGCGGACTCGCTGTTCTGTGGTTTTTAAATGACTGTCAATTTTAACATTACTCACATGACTGGGATGGTATGGGATACAAAGTTAATGAAAAAAAAATACTATGGACAGGCGCTGCCATTGTTTAGTTTTCTTTCAATAAGCCTACACTGTAACGCCAGTCAAAGAACTACACTACCCAGAAGCCAACAGTGCTTCCGGCTGCTGCTTTCTGCTGAAATTGAGGGAAAGTTAGCGCGGACCTGACTAAAAGGTTTGGCCCTTATTCATAGTGACATTGGTGCTCAGTGGATGCAGAGAGCCGTACGGAACCGACCAGGAATTTGACCAGGACTACTTCCAGCCTCAATGGCCAATCTGAGTGCTGCTTGCTGGCCCAGGAAGCCTCTCAAAAGCATCTTGGTGCTCAACGGCTGCAGAGCCAATCAGAGCTAAACCAGAACCGGACCAAGGCTGGTGAGTACGCATATAAAATTTTGCAGTAGCTACTGTGCAGTGTGTATGTATGTG
>NC_056520.1:18612647-18621570 GCF_014905685.2 Nematolebias whitei
GTTAGTTAGTTAGTTAGTTAGTTAGTTAGTTAGTTAGTTAGTTAGTTTATTTGACAGGGACAGTGCACATAAACATAGAACACAACAAGTCTGTGACTTGATACGCTGCACAAAGAGTATATAGCTACAGCTAATTCACAACACCAGTCCCTGGTTGGGCATTTCTATGCATTAAAATACATACAATTTATCAATAAAAATACAGTAAGAGTACCTACTGCCTACATATTCATGTAATCAACCTAACGACCTCCAATTTCATATAATAAAAACTATACATTCAAATACAATTTAAAAATCTAAATACAATAAAAATACAAAACATTTTCCTCTACAAATTCTAAAATAACTTTGCAACCCACAAATTTACATAAATATCATAGCACCTCCTCAATACCTCCCCATCCTCACACATTCAGCTAACATACTAAAAATTGTAAATATAATACTAACTAACTAATACATACACCCCCAAAAAGACTTTTGCATCCATAAAATCCAAATATTAAAAATGATCACATCTTTGATTTTCCTTTAGCCAAGATTTAGTCATGTACACAAACTTTTTAAGTTCAGGTATAGCTTTTGCATGTAGGGGCAATAAGTTCCATAATGTTGTGCCTTTATAGGAAAAAGAGGTCTGACCAAACGAGGTTCTACATAGGAGAGTTAAGCAATTCTGTTCTAATGAACCTCTAGTGACTCTGCAACTGTTTTACTTCTGTATAAATGAGCACAGTGGATGAGGAGCTAACTTATTGATACACTTAAAAAATAATTTAAGAAAACATAAGTTAGAAAAGCTTTCAAAACTCATTAAGTTATGTTTGTCCAGGATTAGACAGTGATGTGATCTTATTGGCTTTTTGTCCATTATTTTTATTGTTTAGTTATACAATGAGACCATTGGCTTAATAGCCGTTGTAATATGAAATTATTATTTTTAAATATGAATGTTTCTGTTAACTTATTTTATATATGAATATTTCTGTTAAGTGCCCTGAGACGACTTCTGTTGTTACTTGTCTTTATATAAATAAACTGAATTGAATTAAATCTGATGAACCAGATTCTACAAACCGGATTCCAAAAAAGTTGGGACACTAAACAAATTGTGAATAAAAACTGAATGCAATGATGTGGAGGTGCCAACATCTAATATTTTATTCAGAATAGAACACAAATCACAGATCAAAAGTTTAAACTGAGAGAATGTATAATTTTAAGGGAAAAATTTGTTGTTTCCAAATTTCATGGTGTCAACAAATCCCAAAAAAGTTGGGACAAGTCCATTTTTACCACAGTGTGGCATCCCCCCTTCTTCTTACAACACTCAACAGACGTCTGGGGACAGAGGAGACCAGTTTCTCAAGTTCAGAAATAGGAATGCTCTCCCATTCATGTCTAATACAGGCCTCTAACTGTTCAATCGTCTTGGGCCTTCTTTGTCGCACCTTCCTCTTTATGATGCGCCAAATGTTCTCTATAGGTGAAAGATCTGGACTGCAGGCTGGCCATTTCAGTACCCGGATCCTTCTCCTACGTAGCCATGATGTTGTGATTGCTGCAGAATGTGGTCTGGCATAATCGTTTTGAAAAATGCAGGGTCTTCCCTGAAAGAGATGGCGTCTAGATGGGAGCATATGTTGTTCTAGAACCTGAACATAGTTCTCTGCATTATTGGTGCCTTTCCAGACATGCAAGCTGCCCATGCCACAAGCGCTCATGCAACCCCATACCATCAGTGATGCAGGCTTCTGAAAGGAGCATTGATAACAACTTGGGCTATCCTTGTCCTCTCTGGTCCGGATGACATGGTGTCCCAGTATTCCATAAAGAACTTCAAATCGTGACTCATCTGACCACAGAACAGTCTTCCATTTTGCCACACTCCATTTTAAATTACCTCTGGCCCAGTGCAAACATCTGAGCTTGTGGAGATTGCTTAGAAATGGCTTCCTTTTTGCACTGTAGAGTTTCAGCTGGCAACGGCGAATGGCACGGTGGATTGTGTTCACTGACAATGCTTTCTGGAAGTATTCCTGAGCCCATTCTGTTATTTCCTCGACAGTGGCATTCCTGTTTGAGGTGCAGTGACGTTTAAGGGCCCGGAGATCACGAGCATCCAGTAGTGTTTTACGGCCTTGACCCTTACGCACAGTGATTGTTCCAGATTCTCTGAATCTTTTGATGATGTTATGCACGGTTGATGATGATAACTTAAAAGTCTTTGCTATTTTACGCTGGGTAACACCATTCTGGTATTGCTGCACGATCTTTCTGCGCAACAATGGTAGAATTGGTGATCCTCTTACCATCTTGGCTTCTGAGAGACACTGACACTCTGAGAAGATCTTTTTATACCCAATCATGTTGTCAATTGATCTAATTAGTGTTAATTGGTCTTCCAGCTGTTCGTTATATGCTCAATTTCCTTTTTCCAGCCACTTATTGCTACTTGTCCCAACTTTTTTGGGATTTGTTGACACTGTGAAATTTTGAATCAACATATTTTTCCTTTAAAATGTTACATTTACGCAGATTAAACTTTTGATCTTTCATCTATGTTATATTACGAATAAATTATTGACATTTGCCATCTCCACATCATTGCATTCAGTTTTTATTCACAATTTATTTAGTGTCCCAACTTTTTTGGAATCCGGTTTGTATTATATCCAGCAATAATTATATGTTTACATAATAATTTGAACAGTTTTATGTTTGGACATTGTCTAAGATCAAATTTCAAATTGTTCCAAAGTTTGACTCCACTTACTGATACACACAAGTTTTTTCTAGTCGTTGTGAATTTGCATATTTTAAACTGTGATTCCCTCCTTAACTTATAAATTTGCTCCTTAGTCTTAGACAGGTTTTGAATGTTTTCCGGTAATTGTTTTTTTTTTTTTGGCTTTGTAAAGAATTAGAGCTGTCTAACTATGTCAATGAACTTTAATAATTTAGATTTCACAAATAGTGTATTAGTGCTTTCTAAATATCCCACCTTATTGCTCTTTTATGTAGTATTGTTGATGCCTGTAGTGTAGTTTTGTAATTATGGCCTCAGATTTCTGCATATTAACTTAAATAAGGTAAGATTAGTTAAAAGTAGAGTACATGTAATGCTTTTTGTTCTATGACCGACTTGGCTTTGTTTAAGAGGGCGATATTTCTTGAGACTTTTACTTTGAACACATCTGATGTGTGGTTTCCAGTTGAGATTATCATCAATAATGACATTAAGAAATTTGTTTTCATGAACTCTTTCAATTTTCACTCCATCTACTTGCATTTGAATTTCTGTAAGTGAATGTTGGTGCTGTATTTCCACAATGGAGCAATTCCACATTTTCATTCAACTGTACTAATGGACACACTCAGCATAATTTCAAACTATCCCACAGCTGCTTAGTAAATTTAACAACCGACTTCCTATTGGAAATATTTCAAAACCATCTGTGTGAGATCGTTTTACTTTTGTTCAGTAATATTTCTACAAGCAAAGTATCATTTGTATTCTATATAGCAATCTAATTCATTATCAACTGATTTTATGTCTGAGCATGCAGATCCTCCAGAGAAAAACAATCCGTTTTATGTTAAAACAATGTAGATTAATCATGCATTTAAATCTACATTTAAACATAATACTTATGCTCTACTGAAAAATTGACCTAATAGTTCTGTTTATTGCAGATGCATGCATGCAGATGTGTTGGCATGTGGTGCTTTGAGCTCCACGGTGCAGCTTAAAATGAGGATTAGACAGAAAGACAGCATTAATGGTGTAAAATACATGCACCGCTCAGTCCTATCGCCCGGGGCATTTTTTTTTTTTTACATTAAATTATGTAATCATAAAAACAATAAGAAAGTTACACATTTATATATATCAGCTTAAAAAGCATATTTTACTATGAGTCAAATAAATCAGTTTTTTTTGTCTCTACCACCATAAACAGAATTATAATTTTAAAATGTTTTACCCAAAACATTACTGAATAGAGTTAATATGAGACAAGCTGCAGAAACTATGTTTATACTGAGAAAAATGTTGTAAAGATTTTTTTTATACAGAAACATATATTAAAATCATATCTAGATATTTCTGAAAGGAGTTGTATAATTTAATGTATTTAGCATAATGAGCGGTGATTTGTTGTGTTCCACACACCAAAGATTATCATTCTGTTAGGCACAGTGGAGGGAGCGCCATGATTTGGAGCTGCTTTTCCACTTCAAGTCTTAGACCATAGTCTTACAATCACTGACAAAGACATGATTGTATGAGAGAATATCAGGATAGCAGTCACATACTTGAAGACCAGGAGAGCTTAAGACTATGCCTACAATATTTAATTACTTTTTTTTTTTATGACTGTCTCTCCTAGAATTATCCAAGCCTTGCCCACCCCCATCCCTATAAATGTCTGTATGTGTTCACTGTGACCAATTTACCGAAGATGCCAAAGTCGATAGATAACTTATTAGATAGATAACAAATTATGAGGGTTACCATGTTAGAAAATTTGAATTTATGAACTTTCTTGTCACTAAAATTTCTTGAAAATTAAAGCCTGCACGATTGGGAATAATACAGGCACACTAGAAGATTGAAAAAATGTACGCAAAAAATGTAATTTGTTGTCCTTATTCGTTTCCCAACGGAATAAAATTCATTCAGGTATGTCACAAGCCACTCAAAATAAAAATAAAATAAAAATCAACATTTTTTCATATCAACGGGCTCTTGAAATGTTCTGTAAGAAGTCACAAAGAATACACTGTAGGAAGAAAAGCTGCACTCTGTAAATAAACCGTCCAAATTATAAAATTATTTTTTATGGGTTTGAATGTACTATTTATATAATAATTCAAACTCATTCAACCTTTATTTAGACAGATAAATCACATTGAGACTCAAAGACTCATTTACAAGTGAAATCTGTTAATACAGACAAAAATGTAGTGAAACAGGACACATATGGATTTGGAGGCAAAAAAAAAAATCATATCAAACTCTTTCTTCTTGACTGAGAAGAAAGACTCTAATATAAAAAAATAAAAAAATAAAACACCTGGCACATACAAGGACATAGTGACGTAGACATTCCGCAGAGGGGGGAGACAACAAGAGCAGTGAGCAATGTCCGTGGACGCTCTCGAGGGCACTGTAAGAGTTCTGATAAGGATGTAATAATCAGCCAGTTCCCTCCGTAAACATTCTTGAGGGATGTTGGGGAATGGCCAAGGACAACGCCTATGGGAATCCAAGAGTCCTGAAATGATGACACAATGTTTATTCAGCTGGTTTCCTCTGGTTGATCAGTGGGAATTCCTTGATGGGAGGGGGAGGGGGGCAGAGCGTCTGATTACATGTCCTCCAGGCGAATTCAGATAAGGTGGCCAGCAAGGCCAGGCAAGGGAGCCAAATTCAGATAAACACACAATTTTTTGGGGGGGACAGGCAAAACTATAATGACATCTACCTTGAGACTGTGTTGGTCCACTCGGTTCCGAAATGTCCAAATTACATGGCCACACCAATGGACCATGCCTGTGTAATATCCCCGAGATCTGATCCATTCTGCCAAAAGCATATGAGTCTGGGTGCTCGAGGCACAAACCAAGCCATCATAAAGGCAAGCAGCATGATAGGGTCCAAATTTGCTGCCGACAACTTCCTTGATTGCTGATAGACCAGGAACCAGCCGAATCCAAAAAGCAGGAACTAGTTCAATAATAAAATGTCTGTCTAACCAGATCTCACTTGTAAATGTCTTGAAGGCTCAATGTGATTTGTCTAAATAGAGGTTGAAAGAAAATAATAATAATTCAAATGGTAAATATATTGCTTAACGCTGTAATTCCCCCTCTTCTACCACTAACCCACCCCAACACCCCGAAGGCCAGAGAAAATACAGAATAAACATATTTTAGCTGTGCCCTCATCTCTTGTTCAGATACAAAGGGGGACCGTAGAGTGTGTTCCAACTACAGGGGAATCGCGCTCTTAAGCCTCCCTGGTAAGGTCTATTCGGGGGTTCTGGAGAGGAGGTTCCGTCGGATAGTCGAACCTCGGATTCAGGAGGAACAGTGCGGTTTTCGACCTGGCCGTGGAACACTGGACCAGCTCTACACTCTCAGCAGGGTCCTGGAGGGTGCGTGGGAGTTTGCCCAACCAGTCTACATGTGCTTTGTGGACTTGGAGAAGGCGTTCGACCGCGTCCCTCGGGGGACCCTGTGGGGGGTACTCTGGGAGTATGGGGTACCAGGCCCTTTGATACGGGCTGTTAGGTCCCTGTATGACCGGTGTCAGAGCCTGGTCCGCATCGCCAGCAGTAAGTCGGGCTTGTTCCCGGTGAGAGTTGGACTCCGCCAAGGTTGCCCTTTGTCACGATTCTGTTCATAACTTTTATGGACAGAATTTCTAGGCGCAGCCAAGGTGTTGAGGGGATCCGTTTTGGTGGCCTTAGGATTGCGTCTCTGCTTTTTGCAGATGATGTGGTCTTATTGGCTTCATCAGATCGTGATCTACAGCTTTCGCTGGAGCGGTTCGCAGCCGAATGTGATGCGGCCGGGATGAAGATCAGTTCCTCCAAATCCGAAGCCATGGTCTTGAGCCGGAAAAGGGTAGAGTGCCCTCTCCGGGTCAGGGAGGAGGTCCTACCCCAAGTGGAGGAGTTCAAGTATCTGGGGGTCTTGTTCACGAATGAGGGAAAAATGGAGCGTGAGATCGATAGGCGGATAGGTGCAGCATCTGCAGTGAAGCGGGCGCTGTACAGGTCTGTCGTGGTGAAGAGAGAGCCGAGTCAAAAGGCGAAGCTCTCAATTTACCGATCGATCTGCGTTCCCACCCTCATCTATGGTCACGAGCTTTGGGTTGTGACCGAAAGAATGAGATCTCGGATACAAGCGGCCGAAATGAGTTTTCTCCGCAGGGTGTCTGGGCTCTCCCTTAGAGACAGGGTGAGAAGCTCGATCATCCGGGAGGGACTCGGAGTAGAGCCGCTGCTTCTCCACGTCGAGAGGAGCCAGTTGAGGTGGCTTGGGCATCTGTTTAGGATGCCTTCTGGACGCCTCCCTGGTGAGGTGTTCCGGACACGTCCCACCGGAAGGAGGCCCAGAGGAAGACCCAGGACACGCTGGAGGGACTACGTTTCTCGGCTGGCCTGGGAACGCCTCGGGATTCCCCCGGAAGAGCTAGCCCAAGTGGCTGGGGAGAGGGAAGTCTGGGCCTCCCTACTTAGGCTGCTACCCCTGCGACCCGACCCCGGATAAGCGGAAGAAAATGGATGGATGGATGGATGGATGGATGGATGGATGGATGGATGGATGGATGGATGGATGGATGGATGGATGGATGGATGGATGGATGGATGGATAGCTGTGCCCTCATCTCTTGTTCAGATACAAAGTACAGTTTTAGTTAAAAAAAATAAATAAATAAAACTAGAAAGTTCCTGGAGAAACTTTGACGGGGACCGTGCCACGTTGCGCCTATTTTAAAATTTTGATATGACAGTACTATGTGTTGGGGTTCACTCTCAGCTTCCAGTACACCAAACTTCAGCTCAACATGGCAAAACATCAATCGATAGTCATTTTTTCTTTTAAGCTTTGGTGCCATCTTGGATTTTTTATTTTTCATTCATTCATTCAACACTTCAACAATAATAAAGCACAGTCAACTTGAGATATTAAGCTTTTGAGAAACAATAACATAAAAGTATTTTTCATGCACGCCCATATTATGTTGTACCCATGAAACCAAAACAACAATGCAATAGTTTTTACAAGGGATTTTAATCCATATTGAATTCATGTTGTCTAGATCATTGAGGTTAAATTAAGTTTTGAAGAATGGTTACTAATACTGTAACACAAAATGGTAAATGGTACGAAAAGCCAGCATCTCATTGTGCTGTGACTATTTTAGACTAGTTGGCAAGTCAAAATTGTGCAAGAAAAAGCATGTTTTTAGTTGTAGTCTCACTGAAATCTGAGTGTTTGAGACAGAGTGACTGGTGAGCTGCACAACATTTTGAGCTCTTGAACTCTTGAAAACCTATGCTGATATTTGCGGCATGGCTTACAAAACCTCTATAAACATTGTACATGCCTCAGCCTGATTTGTATCCACTTTGGCAGCTGCCCTCAAGCTAATCTACCAAAGTACTTTATGTAAATGAAAAGGAATATAACTTTGATGTGGTTTATAGACATGGACATTCAAGGATGCAGCAAAGCCCCGGATGTTTTCTGTTAGGCTCCCGTGCAGGCGTCAACAACACAGCTCTCAAATTTATATAATCTAAATTTAAAAGGGTTTGAGTCACTTGCAAAAACTCTGCAAATATTTTGAAAGAAAATTTGGACATGGTTATAATCCAAGCAAATTAACTGCAGCTTCGGAGACTTGCAACTAAATTGAGAATTTGTGCAAATGTTTTGAGACATTTTGGAGAAACTCTGTTAATTGCTGTTCTCCAACCAGTTGTTAACAATCGCAGTCTAGTAAGAGTCTGGCATAAAACAAAAAAAGCCACGTTTTGATAGAATCTGAGCTGAGAATGTTATTTTCCTGTATTTTGATACCTGGATAATGTGGCCGTTCTCACCACCTAGTGGCAACATGGGTATTTCAGCATTTTTGTATGAATTGTTTGAACTGACAAAATATGCATGCAGAAAAGGTCTAAGTTAAGCTTATACCAGAAAACAGTTCTTTCCTTCAAAGTTCATGCTCAATAATCCAGGTAAAATATCCAACCAAGTTCATTCAGGTCATTTGGACAGAATCTATCTGTCATTGAAAAATTTCATCCTTCATCCAAAGGACTTCATCAGTCTGAGGAGCCACAACAAACTCTGTCCCACAAGCAGCAAACCCACATAGTGGACCAACCAATTTGCTGGT
>NC_056520.1:18621580-18631411 GCF_014905685.2 Nematolebias whitei
TCCCACAAGCAGCAAACCCACATAGTGGACCAACCAATTTGCTGGTGATAAGATGGTATCTGGGTATTTCTTTCATCGGTCCTTTACTCTTAAGCACTATTCGCACGGGATTAGTTTTACCTAGGGACCACAGGCTATTTGTAATAATTAAGGAGATTGTCTGTGTTGTTAATCCGGTGCGCATTGGCCATGTCAGTCATTTGTAAAGTAAAAATTCCCCCACAAATTACCTACTATATTTTGCTGAACTCCGAGGTCCTGTGATAATACTAATCCAATGTGAATAGGTACCTCTGTGATTTGGACAGAAATGGGCAGGATCCAATATGTAATTAGGCAGTTTTAGTTTCTTTGGCGCATTTTTATTTGATTTTAGCAATGGAAGCTGCATTGGAGTGCATAAATAACACAAGCGGATGTTACACAATACGCAGCGCGTTAACATCATATCCGGAAGATGTCCATGAATTTCAGCAAAATCTCAGGCTTTGGCTATCCTGTGTGAATGTGCCACATAAAATGCAGAGGTTGGGGAGTAATTTATTTATTACATGTGGTCCCTAGGTAAAACTAATAGCGTGCGAATAGGGCTTAAGTTAAACTGTCAAAAGGAATGGGCATCAGTGGAGGCCTATTCTGAAATTCCACTCAACGTTCAGAAAAAAGCTTAGCTTTATGTCCCATCCATCCATCCATCACCTTTTACCTGCTTCTTTCTTTTTGGGTTGTGGGGGTCACTGGTGCCCAGGGCTTAATTTGAGCTGGATCTTTACGGAACAGGATCTGGGAACTCATATTTTGACAGGGTGCATTCCGGTAACCGTTTGAATGAATCTGTTAACTCGCAGGCTTAAAAACAATTAAGTTATGAACAAATATGGCTGCCTGGAATGAAGAAAACCTATATTGGAAACAAATTAAGCCCTGCTGGTGTCCATATCCAGCAGTCACTGTGTGAGACGGGAGACACCCTGGACAGGTCTCCAGTCCATCACAGGGACACAGAGACAAACGAGACAAACAACCATTCACGCGCTCACTCACACTTAGGGACAATTTAGAGTTACCAATCAGCCTAACATGCATGTTTTTAGTCTGTGGGAGAAAACCGGAGTCCCAGGAGAAAACCTATGTACACATGGAAAGAACATACAAAGTCCACTCAGAAACATACCCCGTCCGAGATTTGATACGGCAACCTTCTTGCTGAGAAGCAAACACTCTACCAACTGAGCCACCGTACCGGCCAACTTTATGTCCCAGAACTATAATTATCTCAGGTCAGTTCTTCTCAGAGATTTTCACAAGTCTTTGGCATCAACTGCAACATGAGAGACAAACTGTCTAGGGAAACATCTACCTGGTAAAATTTTCAGCAAATTTCCAGTGAACTCACTCCACATTTACATAGAAACAGTTGATTTTGGAATAGAAAATAACTTTCATAGAAAGTTGTAAAGTGTGACTGATGTGCTGTACTACAAGTCAAAGCACTGTTCTTGGAAAGCATCGTTGAATTCTATGAAAATATTAGACTGGTTTTACAAGTTTCACTTTTAACCTTGCAAAGAACTTTTTTGCTTTAAAAAGGGGGACTGTGTGTCTACCAAACAAATTAGTGGAACATTAACACTGATTGAATTTGCTGGAGCATAACTTCCCTAAATTCAATAAAGAGCAGAACAATTTCCTTCACAGTAATGTACACTTCTTGTACAACCTTGCCCCAGAAAGAGATCTCACTTTGCATAGCTTACTTTGGACAAACATACTGTTAATAAGAGTATGTTTGTGTCACAACAAGCCACAATCATTTTTTTAAGACTTGCACAACTGTATTATTGGTCACCAATCATAAATGTTGTGTATTTAATTTAAAACTTTACTGAATATAAATGTGAAGCACAACTTGTAGACAGTGTCATGGAGTCACTCTAATAACTTTCCTTTTCCATGTTTTTGCCACAAAAGTTTCAAGATGGCAATTGTGATTTGTGCTAAAGGGAATCTTGAGGGCTTGACAACGAAAGCGCAGAGCAAATTCACACACAGAGAGACCCACACACTATACACAACCAAGAATATAAATGGATTTGCACTAGTGGCCTCATGGGGCCAATATGAAGCTGGCGATAAAGTAAAATTATTCCAGATCCCCTCTGAGCTTCTGCTGTGGAAAAAATCCTGATTTCAGATTTGGATTCCACTTACTGCTCTGCTGGATTGCACACATACAAAACAGAATGGATATACCCAATATAGGAAAATAAATAAACTTGAAGGCACACAAAAAGAAGCATAGATTCCTCTCTCTGGGGTCTTAGGGTCTAATCTTAGCATCCTAATGATGACACAGCCAGAAAGATGGATTTACTTCAGTGTAGAGGAAAGGGAAACAGACACAATGAGCTAAAAACTGTGATAAAAATCAAAAGTGTCACACTGATACACAGGGAGACTCATTTCATATCCCTCTTTTCTAACTAATATATCCTTCCACTGGGAAAAATGGAACTTTAATAAACCACACAAAGAGAAAGTCTGCTTGAAATTGGGCCAAATACACCAATAGCAGACACAAATTTGCTGTCTTAACCTCATTACATTGTTGCCATGGTAACAATCCACACCCATCTACTAAAGTAACCACCTCAACAGACCGACATGAACATTTTAGTTGCTTTTTTTTTTTTGTCTAAATATAGTAGGAGGCGGCTGTGGCTGAGTGGTTAGCGCAGTCGTCCGCCAATGCAAGAGTTGGGGGTTCGATTTCACCAGCAGTCACATGCCTAAGTGTCCCTGGGCAAGGCACTGAACCCCTCATTGCCTCTGATGTGTGTCCCATCAGTGTATGAATGGGATAAAAGCACTGATTAGTCTCTTTAGAATGATTTGCTCAAAATATCTTTGTATAGATCTAGTAGAGTGCTGTATGAATGGGTAAATGAGGATGATTGTGTTGAAAAGCACTTTGAGTGTCTTGATAAGATATAAAGGCGCTGTATAAGTACAGTCCCAACAGTCCCAATAGTGCCTGGCAGGGCTTAATTTGTAAACCGATTGATGCCGGAATTCAAATAGCAGGTGGATCCATCCATCCATCCAATTATTTTATGAAAGTAAATTGGACTGTCTTTTCGACATTTTGATAGCTGTTATTTTGACAAATTAGTGACGTTGTTATGAAACATGATGTAATGTGAATCATACATGTAGTGAGTCACGTGGGTACGTGTCACTAGTTGTAGTATGACAAATATATGAGATATATGCATACTTTTTCACGAGTTCCTCATCTTTCTGACTGTGTAAGTCGTGCATTGAATTTTAACAAAAATGTAACGAGAGACGTTATTATCTTTGACCCATCAAATCAATGCGGTCATTTATTTTCAGAATCAAAGTTTAACATCAAACATTTACATTAATTTGGCAAAATATGAAAATAATAACAGACAAGTTTCACAAATAATGAACTTCAAATCACTCGGCGGTGATTTGAGGACTTTGCTTCAGATATTTCTAAAATATCTGTACTGATTTATGAGAAAGAGGAGAGTTTAAGATGAAATGGAGTTATCTTACAGAGAGATATGTGAGGAAATTAATATCTGTTGACCAGAAATTTGCACGCTCCGTCAGGTCTCAGCTTGGTCACGGTACACTTTAGTCGAAGAAGAAGCCTTTACCTGGTTGATGATAGATCAGCTTTTAAAGAATCCTCCAGACTTTTCAGCGTCTCCGTTGAGAGCAGCTAAAATCCTTCGAGAGTCGTGCGTGGGTCGTTCAAACAGAAATTATAATTCCAAACGTCTCTGGATCATCCTGAACACGTTCTGCATCCAAGAACTCTGAACAACTCTCTAGTTCTTCATCTCCTCAGCCTCTGGAACTATCAGACTCCAGACTCTCTCATGAATTCTCCTGAATTCTCTTCAGAACTCACTTCAGAACTCTTCACCATTCCAACTCTCTCAGATTCCAACTCTCTAAGATTCCAACTCTCTAACAGAACCGAGAAGTTCTCACATTTTAAATGAGTTTACTTCCGGGTTTACTTTAGAGCTTTCTGATTCGTGGATGGACCAGAAAGAGGTGTGGTTTATGACGTAAGGTATTATCAAAAGTCGAGGTCAGGGAATGAATTTGTTTTACAGACAGAAAAGATTATTGGAGAAACAGCAGACTTTTTGGAGCCTCACTCTGTTGTATCTTTCCAAATAGTAAAACATGACATCCCATTTTCAGTAAACATTTAGTTGACCGAAGCTTCAACTTTCACATACTTACGACAGCTTGCTCATTGAAGACAGAAAATCAAGAAATGCATATTAACCTGATTTCTTCTTTGAATGAGGAATAAAAATCATTACTTACTGTTTATGTAAAATAAAATGAGTAGTTCTTTTTCAACCTGTAAGCATTGAATGGAACTAACACAATTTGATTATCAAACATTTGTAAAACAGTAATGATTATAGAGGATTGTCTTTTCTGCTTGATTAATTCAAGAAAGAAAGTCACCAGATGGCTCAGACTGTTCAGATCCATGAAAATAACAGTCTCTGTCCATCTGATAGATTTGAGGTCATCAGGGTCAGATCAGGGCCAGATCAGGTTCACTACATACACAAACATTTCTCTCCTTGTATTTTTTTTAACTGCTTTTTTTATTTATGTCTGAAATGTATGTATGTACAGACGTGGTCTGTAGAGCTGTCTGGAGATGCTACTGTGCACAAAATGTGCATTGTCTTCAGGGCGCACAGCTGAAAGTGGATGAAGATGCTCATCCCCGCGGGACATGCGATCCGTGTCTCTGCTTGGCAGGAGCGTGTGCGCGAGCTGGTGCACGTAATGCGGCTGGGACATCCACTCCACAGACTGGGCAACGTCTCTCCTCTCGTTGCATTTTTAATAAATAATCAAAATAAAAATGTGCAATGACTTTGGACTTGGGCAGCACGGTGGCGCAACTGGTAGAGCTGCTGCCTCTCAGCGAGCAGGTCCTTGGTTCAAACCCCGGTCCAGGGGCCTTTCTGGGTGGAGTTTGCATGTTCTCTCCGTGCATGCGTGGGTTTTCTCCGGGCACTCCGGTTTCCTCCCACAGACCAAAAACATGCATGTTAGGCTGATTGGTAACTCTAAATTGTCCCTAGGTATGAGAGAGTGAATGTTTGTTTGTCTCATTTGTCTCTATGTGGCCCTGTGATGGACTTGCGACCCATCCAGGGTGTACCCCGCCCCTCGTACAGTGATTGCTGGACATGGGCACCAGCGACCCCCGTGACCCAAAATGGATTAAGCGGGTAAAGATAATGGATGGATGGACTTTGGACTTTTAGGGGCGGAGATTTGAGTTGACGGATCTGAGCAAACAGTTACTGGAACACAGCCTATCAAAATGAGACAGTTCCCGGATCTTGTTCCGGCAGGATCCGGCTCAAATTAACCACTGGTGCCTGGTATATTTTTTGTTCTCTACCTTTTATTTAGAATCATGTCATTTATTATTATTGCCAGTATTTACAGGCAATTCATTTAGTTTGAATGAGAATTGTGTACTTAAGGCCATTTCTCAAAACGGTAACCAATCTTCCAACGAGTGTTTTCCTTCAATTTTTACCAATATCAAATCAAATACTGCTAAAAAGAAATAATTAAGACTTAAAAAAAACTGCTTGAAAAACACTCAAGCTTTCAATTAGCATTTGACTTTTTGAGGTCAGAAGAGTGAAATTACGAGAAGGCTCAAAATTGTGTCATATTAAAAAGACTTCTAGGAAAAAAAAAACAGTCTTCTAAAACAGATTTGACATTTTTTGGAAACGTAAACTGTATATTTTTTAACAATTCAATCAGCAGATGAGAATCAGCACCTACAAATCTGAGGCCATGGTCCTCAGTCGGAAAAGGGTGGATTGCTCTCTTCGGGTCGAGGGTGAGGTTCTGCCTCAAGTGGAGGAGTTCAAGTATCTCGAGGTTTTGTTCAGGAGTGAGGGAAAAATAGAGTGTGAGATTGACAGACAGATTGGTGCAGCGTCTGCAGTATTGCAGACTCTATGCCGGTCCGTTGTGGTGAAGAGAGCTGAGCTGTAAGGCAAAGCTCTCTGTTTACCGGTTGGTCTACGTTTCTACCCTCACCTATGGTCACGAGCTCTGGGCAGTGACCGACAGAATGAGATTGTGGATACAGCTTGGTAAAATAAGTTTCCTCCGCAGGGTAGCTTGACTCTACCTTAGAGGTAAGGTGAGAAGTTCAGTTATGTGGGAGAGACTCAGAGTTGAACCGATGCTCCTCCAAATCGAGAGTAGCCAGTTGAGGTTGTTTGGGCATCTGGTAGCTGCTTGGGCGCCTCCCTAGGGAAAAGCTTTGGGCATGTCCAACTGGAAGGAGACCCCAGGGATGACCCAGGACACATTGGAGAGAATATGTCTCTAGGTTGGCCTGGGAACGCTTTGGAGAAGAGCTGGAGGAGGTGGCTGTGTAAAGAGATGTCTGGTCCTCCCTGCTCAAGCTGCTGCCCACACGACCCAATTTCATAACAAGCAGAAGATAATGGATGGATGGAACTGAGTCACTTCATTTGCCTTCTCATAAAACTTCTTGCTAGCGTTTCTCCCACTGCACAAACCCTTTGTTGTTCTTTTCATAAATATTTGCTCTGTAGTTAAAAAAAAAAAAAAACGTCAATTCACAAACTGCAACTGAAAGGTTATTGTCTTTAAATCATTCACTTATTTGCTTTTCAGATTTATTGGTCTTTTTTTACATTGTTTATCCACACATGGTACATTAATTGACCTAAAAACAACAGACAAAGCCTTGTGTGCCTCAGTCTGTTGTTTAAAATCTGAAGCCAGTAATATTCCAGTTCATGGATGCTGCCATGTTATAATTTTGAAGCCACAGTCAACACAAAAATGACCAGTTTTACAGATGTTAAGCAAAATTGTGAGTGGTGGTAGCTAAGAGTCATCCTCAACAAATTCCCTGAGTACTTACAGATCTCAGAACATTGGATGGGATTGTGAATAGCAACCTTAACAAGGCTTTACCAGAACATCTATGGCTCCATCCCTTCTTGTTTTAAGACAGTGTTTCCCCTAGTTTACTTGCTTTGGCAGAATGCTCATATCTTCCACGATTTTTGTTGACAGGGTGAGAGGTGGGGGCGGAGGCACATCTGTGACGTACCGACAGCTTTCGAGCGGTGGTGGTGGTGGTGGGTGGAGACAGCTCAGCGTGAGTGGAGACCAGTGGTGTAGTCTATGTGATACACGGGCATACGGAGTATACCCACAAGCTTGGGAATTTCAGTATACTCACTTAAAAATGCCCAATGATACAAGCCCATGTCACGCATCATTGACAATGATATGTGACATGGGCTCGTGTCATTGTCAACACATTTGGAACATTTTATATAGACAATGAGTTGGTTCAACATATGTTTTTGTATAATTAATACTTCTGTACTTATTACTTACTACTTGAACATGTTTTGCTTTGATACTGTTTTATAAATTCTATAACATGTTTTTAATACAAAGCCAACTGTTGTACAAAGTTTATTGTACATTTATTCAAATATAAGCATCAGAGAAATTCTGAAATGTTCAATATGCTTAAAAATAACCGGTGTACTTCGGTTTCTAAGCACAGTATACCCAGTACAAAAATGTAGACTACACCACTGGTGGAGACTGAGTACTACCTTCATAGTCAGCTTTTTAGCTAGCACAGCTGTATTGCGCGTCGCTAGCATAGCGCCATGCCTGTGCCGGCACTTGTCGACAGGGCATTGGGGGTGGGGTTTTGTAGGCGGGGCACTCGGTTCTGTTGACAGGGTGGGGCGCTCTGCTTGTATAATAGTAGGGGAAACGCAGACAAATTTAGTCTAAACTCTGTTTTGAAATGTCGTGCGAGGTTTGCATTCTTAAAAGTAATGCTAGGACTTTCATGTGGGTCTGGCTACTGGTCTTCACATACCTCCTTTGTAAAAATTTAAATAAAACGTGTATTTATTTCCCTTATAAATCAAAACTGCCCTTTTATCGGGTTCGTCACATTTATGTAATGTCATCTTTTTACCCGGTCTGAAATAAGAGGGAAGACATGAACACACTGGTGGATTACAGTCTACAGCTGATTCAGAGAGGCCTCATTTTCTTTTCAATCTGATCAAGACGGGATTTGCGGCAACATTCTGAAGCCGTGTGTTTTTATTTTCTTGTTTGAGTGATGCAGCTTCACTTTACAGCTGCCACGTTTAATGGGGGAATATTTCCGTCAAACATCATTTTATACTGTGTCAAAGTCTCAGTTCACTCTGATGGAAAATGAACATCTTGTGACATTATCCGCTGATTGGTCTCCCCTCCCTGCTGCCCCTCCAGCTCGACTCCCATCTGTTTGTCTGCCTTTCACCCTTTTACACACTCTTGTGAATGAAGTGACACACACACACACTCACAGAGATTTGAAAGCACAGCAGCAGGGATCACATGTTGACATTTCACTGCGAGCACTCTGCCGATCAGAGTTGGATGCACTCACGCTAACACTCCAATACACATAATCATACACGAAAATCTTGTCAGTGAATGAGAGATTTTCTCTTCTTTCGCCTCGCTTACTAAATCAAGTACACGTGCGCTGGATCCCCATTACATAACATTTCATTCCCTTTGCTGACTTTCTGCCATTTAGTTATCCGTGAGAGCGATGAATCACCAAGCTGCTTCAGTTTTAGCATAGCGCACGCACGTGCAAAGTGTTACGTAACGATCTGGTAAACTGGCAAAAAATGATGGCTGTAATATCGTCTCTTTCATATATACATCAAAAAAATCTGCAGAACATACCTCTATGATAGCCATAAAAAGCTATATTTCTTATTTTTAAGCAACAGGTTTGATAGTGTCATACATTTTTTAGGGTTTTTGAAAGATAATTTTTTTTATCTCCTTTGATTTCACTGAAAATTAAACTGTAAATGAAATTGAACGCATATTACTCATCGGCTTTTATTCCACTGTAATAGACTAATATTATCTTATATTGATAAATTATAGAGTTGCAGCTATTTTAGTCAAACCTTGAAAGAAACATTAACCTTGTGATATTGCTATATTTAGCGTAATCCCTTAACGTTTGAAGTACGTGCTGTTGAAGACTCTCAGCTACTACCACACCAAATTTTAGCTCAATATCTGTAACGTTCACTCGGGTATAGCCACTTTGGTGTTTGCTAAGATTACTTAATTGTGGCGACCATTTTGAATCAAGTTCGCTCCAAAAGTTAATCAGTTGTAGATGCCAACACAATGATTAATTTCTGAGAGTTTTGTTAAACTTCATCCACACATTAACACAGGACAACACAATAAATAAAAACTAAACCATTAAATAATCAGCTGTGCATTACTTTTAACTTTGCATAAATGAATTTGAATGCGAATCTGAAAAAAATCTAACTAGTGAGGATTAACAATTATCTCAAAAATAATTAAATTTGAATGAGCTGATTCAATTTAAATTCAATTCAGTTTATTTATATAGCGCCAAGTCACAGCATCAAGTTTCAAGTTCTTTATTGTCATCCGCATAACTTGCGGTACATGAGGTGGAACTAAATTGTGTACCAAGTTACACACAAAAACATCAAACATATAAAGTATAAAAAGAAACAGTATAAGGATCTAAGAGATATGCTAAATTAATGCTAAATGACACAATAAAAGATCTAAAATATACACTAAACGAAAGCTAAATGATACGCTAAAAGATCTAAGATATACGCTAAATGCTACACTAAAAGATCTAAG
>NC_056520.1:18631421-18636421 GCF_014905685.2 Nematolebias whitei
CTAAGATATACGCTAAATGCTACACTAAAAGATCTAAGATATACGCTAAACGAACGCTAAATGAACGCTAAACAATACACTAAACAATACGCTCAAAGATCTAAGATATATGCTAAACAATCGCTAAACGACCGCTAAACGATACACTAAACAATACACTAAACAATACGCTCAAAGATCTAAGATATACGCTAAACGACCGCTACACTTAAAGATCTAAGATATACGCTAAACACTAATGATGTAAAATAATATTGTATATTAAACAGCGGCCCGACAGGCAACATGAGTTATCTCAGGGCACTGAACAAAAACATTCACATACATTGTGTCCAGAGGACCAGACTGAACTTTTTTTTATTTTTCTACCTGGATTATTGAGCATGTATCAGGATATTCACATACATTATAAATGCCATTTAGTAAAGTTATCTATCTAAGGAAGTGAAGGAAGGACTGAATGAAATCCAGACTTATCTGGAAGAATGATAAGGACTTTTTAATTATCTGTGTACATAAGGCAGGGCCCCAGGGGTGGTTAAGATTCGCCCCGAGTTCCTTAAGGCTCTAGATGTTGTGGGGTTGTGTTGACTTACACAACTCTGCAATATTGCGTGGACATCGGGGGCAGTTCCCCTGGATTGGCAGACTGGGGTGGTGGTCCCCCTTTTCAAAAAGGGGGACGGTAGAGTGTGTTCCAACTAGGGCTGGGCCATATCATATCGTTCACGATAATATCGGTAAAAAAAATCTTGCCTGGGCAAAAAAACAATATATCATGATATGCTAATTTCATAACGTAATACGTCAGGGCGCCCCATCCCCTTAACAGAACCGAGTGCGCCAAACGACCACACCGAAATGCGCACCCCCCTCTCCACCTGTCGGTACTGGTGTTACGTTAATTAGTTGGGCGCAATTCTAGCTAGCTAAAAACAAACAATGCGCAGCTCAGCTGTCTCTCCATCCAGCTCTAAACTGCAGGTACAGACAACTCAAATGTCTCTCCCTCCCCCCGCTTTAAGCTGCCACTCGTCTTTTTTTTTCTCCCTACTCCGCTGAGCTGCCGGTGAGGGCTGCATTTCCCCTGCTCTAAACTGCCGGTACAAACATGCGCAGCTAAACGTCTCTTAAGTTCCACAGTCCATGGACCAAGAACAGAGTCAGGTGATGAAAGACAGAGCATCAGAGAAATTAATAATTCCTGCAGAAACAGAGGAAGCCGAAACAGCAACAAGCTTCAGGGTCAGCTGATCACCTTGTTACAAGTTCTGGAAGTTATAGTTCATTTAAAGGCAACATATATTTTGTTGTATGTTACAATTATGCTTAACAGATATTAAGCTTAATTTTATTTAGTTATTTTGGGAAACTTCACCTGCACTTTAGTTTTTGTGGTGGATTTATTGATTTATATTTTGTGCAGACTTTTTCAATCTAAATAACAGAAGGATCATTTTTATTTTTGATTTTTATACTTGGAGACTGAATACTTTACAAAAAGTAATTTCAGTAAAATTACCCCTTGTTTTTATTATTTAAAAAAATTATGTAATACTGCAAAGCAACATGTTAAGTTAATTTTATCAAATAAATAACTCTGATTTCTGTTTTTTTTTTTATATCGCGAAATTTATCATCATCATCAGAATGCTCTGAAATATCACAATATTATATTTGAGCCATATCGCCCACCCCTAGTTCCAACTACAGGGGGATCACGCTCTTAAGCCTCCCTGGTAAGGTCTATTCAGGGCTCCTGATTGTTGGATAGTTGAACCTCGGATTCAGGAGGAGCAGTGCGGTTTTCGTTCTGGTTGTGGAACACTGGACCAGCTCTATACCCTCAGCAGGGTTCTGGAGGGTGTGTGGGAGTTTGCCCAACCAGTCTACATGTACTTTATGGATTTGGAGAAGGCATTCGACCGCGTCCCTCAGGGAACCCTGTGGGAGGTACTCCAGGAGTATGGGGTACCAGGTCCTTTGATATGGGCTGTTAGGTCCCTATACGACCGGTGTCAGGGCTTGGTCCGCCTTGCCGGCAGTAAATCGGGCTCATTCCCGTGAGAGTTGGACTCCGCCAAGGTTGCCCTTTGTCAAGATTCTGTTCATAAATTTTATGGACAGAATTTCTAGGCGCAGCCAAGGTGTTGAGGGGATCCGTTTTGGTGACCTTAGGATCGCATCTCTGCTTTTTGCAGATGATGTGGTCCTATTGGCTTCATCAGGTCATGATCTACAACTTTCACTGGAGCGGTTCGCAGCTGTTATGACTCGGGGAACCCAGAGTTGTATGAGACCCGGAACGAGACAGACACAGGGAGGTACAAAAGTAACAGTGTTTAATAGTCAGTTGCTTCTCTGCAGCTCCTGGAAGAGGAAATTGATGGTCAGAGGAGGCCGGCAGGGTAAACAGGCAATATTAATGTGATGATGTTTCTCTCTTACAGGTTTGAAGATGTCTTAGGGTCCAACTCCAAATCCATGGAAGAGCTCCAGAGGGAGACAAGGCCAAGAGTCCAACAGGACAAGGGAGGCTGGCAACTGGTGGCAGGCAAGGCACAAGGAGAACTAAGACTAGGCAAGAGCAGAATCAGTACCAGGCACGAGGAGAACTAGGACTGGGCACAAGGAGAACCAGAACAGGACCAAGGGAACCAAGACAGAGGAAACAGGATTGCTGAGGACAAAAAAAGTGGGTAAGTAGATTTACTTAATGTAAATATACAGGCCGGAGGCACAAACACAATTGATGGTCAATGCTCCAGCGAAGAGTAGCACTGGACTGCAGCCTTATGTAGTGGAGGTCCTCGTCAGGGTGATGGATGATAGCTGGAGTAAATTAGCGGCCATCTTGGATGAGAAGCTGCAGTCAGTAGTACTCTTACAGCTGCCGAGTGTGACGTGGCCGGGATGAGGATCAGTTCCTCTAAATCCGAGACCATGGTCTTGAGCCAGAAAAGGATAGAGTTTAGAGGAGGAGTTTAAGTATCTCCGAGTCTTGTTCACGAATGAGAGGAAAACAGAGCAAGAGATCAATAGGCGGATAGGTGCAGCATCCGCAGTGAAGCAGGTGCTGTCCCGGTCTGTTGTGGTGAAGAGAGAGCTGAGTCAAAAGGCGAAGCTCTCAATTTACCGGTCGATCTATGTTCCTATCCTCATCTACGGTCAAGAGCTTTGGGTTGTGACCGAAAGAACGAGGTCTCGGATACAAACGGCCGAAATGAGTTTTCTCCGCAGGGTGTCTGGGCTCTCCCTCAGAGATAGGGTGAGAAGCTCGGTCATCCGGGAGGGACTTAGAGTAAAGCCAGTGCTTCTCCACATCGAGAGGAGACAGTTGAGGTGTCTCAGGCATCTGGTTAGGAAGCCTCCTGGACGCTTACCTGGTGAGGTGTTCCAGACACGTGCCACTGGGAGGAGACCCAGAGGAAGACCCAGGACACGCTGGAGGGACTATGTTTCTCATCTGGACTGGGAACGCCTTGGATTCTCCTGGAGGAGCTGGTCCAAGTGGCTGGGGAGAGGGAAGTCTGGACCTCCCTAATTAAGCTGCTAGCCCCGCGACCCGACCCCAGATAAGTGGAAGAAAATGGATGGATGGACTGATGGATTTTTACTCACTGAATGAATTTCCATTCTATTCTGCTGCTGTTATTACTCTTTTCACCAGAGGGCACTATTGTGAACGCAAATGGAAGAGACTGTTTGAAGGTGTGAGAGCGAGATACAGACACCGTATTCTGTAATGGTGTCTCCACAGTTACTGTAAAAAATTTTAGTTTAAAATTTTATTGAGCATGCATCGGGATATTTTTAGTTTAAACCATTTCTCCTATTTCCTTACAACCGCAACAGCACCCTTACCCTCACTTAGTCTTTTATTTACCTTCTCAACCAGAGACATCTCCACGCAATTTACTTCTCTAATAGTGAACAAATGTCTGTGTAGTAGGGATGTACAATATTGGATTTTTGGCCGATATCGGATATGCCGATATGTTAAACTTTTTTGATCGATAACCCATACCAATACCGATATTTTTGCTCCTAGACCTACTTACAAAGATTACATATCTTTCTCTGTGGTGGAATTAAAATACATTATTCTGCATGGTCTTTGTCACTTTGGCCTGCTACCAAATGCAGATGCCAAAAAGGGGGATGAAAATGATGTAACACTTCAACTTGGATTATGTTTATTGTCAAATTTATTCATGACATTTACTCTCTCTAACACAATGACAACACTCGAACAGTGCAAATTTGTAAATTTTCACAAATCTAACCTGTTCACAAGCGACCGGTGAAAAGTGCATAAGTAGTAGTTCATTAATAGATATACTTGACAGTTTCTTAAATTAAAAAATAACTTAAAACAGAAGCCGTTCATATTGGTGTTATTTTGATGGAATGCCCGATGTCTGATATTTAACTTCATCACCAATATCGGCCAATCCCGATACCATGCCGATAATATTGTGCATCCCTACTGTGTAGTGATTAGTTTTGCTAGTTCAGTGTTGGGAGTAAAACTAGTATGAGTCCAGAGCAGCTCAGACCTCCCCTTTTCCCATCCAGCTGGCTGATTGTGTGTCCTCTGTGAGCAGCACATGGTTTGTCATTTATTATTTAACTTGTTATGTGCAGTATTTTTATCCTGTGAGGATGTGCTGACTGAAATTTTATGTGAAAATGCATAGGTTTTAGAAATGTAAAATGTGTTTGCAGCTTGTGTGTTTTAAAATATTGCAAAATATGAATAAATTTCACATTAATGTACAAGCTTTTACTATTATTATTAATATTATCCCCTTTATGATAACAGTATTATTCAAGTTGATAAAGAAACAGAAGAGTGAGCTTACAGAAAGTTTTTATTGCTATCAACTTTGCTCACTGCAAATTGTCTGAAATAGTCTGCTATGTCTGCTATGCAGGTCAGAGTCTCCCCTGGTTTTGAGACACACAAACTACTTCCAATCTCTGAATCCCTCAAAGCA
>NC_056520.1:18637740-18648868 GCF_014905685.2 Nematolebias whitei
ACACACACACACACACACACACACACACACACACACACACACACACATACATACATACATACATATATATATATATATTTTTTTTTTTTTTTTTTTGCAGACCCCCAAGAGCTCACAGACCTCCAAGGGTCCAGGGACCCCAGTTTGAAAACCACTGCTTTATAACTTTTAGCCCTGACTCTTTGTGCTTTATTCTCGACTGCAACCTATATAATAGAAAGGAAACAAAAACATATTAGAGCCAACAAGGTCTAGTAGTCAAAGATCCCCTTAAAGTTCTTGTGATCTCATTAGAACTCAAACTCCCAGCATTCCTTGTTAAACCACATAACCAAATTTAAAAGAAAAAAAAAAAAACTCTTTCCTCGCTCCCAAATGTTTCTTTCCTGGCTGTTTTTAAATTGAAAAAATAATAAAACATTATTATTATTATCATTATTATTATTTTATGTGCAAGAGTATGTAAACATAAACAGCTACTATTGCTTCAAGTTCTTGTAATATTTGTGTTCTTCTGCTGTCAGTGAAGTTGATTGTGAGGTTTTGTCCTCCTCCGGTGGTAACCTGATGAACTGCATGACATCTCTTACTGGTGGGATCATTTTTCACATTCAGACTTTGGTATAAACATTAAAACAGAATTACAACATACGTCTGTGTTTGGAGCAAAACTTATAGGACTAAAAAGAAAACGTGAAATAAAAACAAAACAATAAACAGCAGAACTTTAAACAAGTCATAAATAAATGTTATTGGGACTCAATAAATAAGTACCACAATTGGATTTTCTGTCCATCAAATCAATTTAACAAATCAATTTTAAAACTAGCCGAAAATTCTAGCTAGAAGCTAAATCTCGCAAATGGTTACCTTAAAAATAAAAGTAGCAAAATGCTAATAAAAAAAACAAGCAATAGTAGTTCAAACTAATTAGCTTAAGATAAGGTAAAACTTTATTGTCCTCCGCAATTGTGGCAGAAACTCTCCTTCGTCACGCTCTACATTCATCAAAACATACACAAGAACCAACAATAGAACATAATAAAAACTAAATTATCACCATTAATTAACACCATTAAGATGTGTCTATTTAACTTTGTTTAAGAACATTACTGCAGACGGTACAAATGATTTCTTATAAATATAAAGTAGCACAAGTATATAAAAGATAGCTAAAAGCAACTCATTCCTGAGGACAAGGCCCCAATTTGTTTATTCATCCCCGGCTACATCCTACCATCACTTGAAAACAAGCCATCCAGACAGTTAAACTCCTCCACCTGAGGCAAAGACTCCTCCCCAACCCTGAGGGGGCATTCCATCCATTTCCAGTTGTAAACGATGGCCTCAGCCTTGGAGGAGCTAATATTTATCACAGTCACTTCACACTCGGCTGCAATTCACCCCAACACATTGAAGGTCATGGCCCAAAGACACCAACAGAACCACACCACTGCATAAATCAGAGACGAGATCCTGAGGTTCCCAAACCAAACACCCCCCTCTCCATGACTGCACCTTGAGATCCTGCGCTCCAACAGCATCAGAGCCAAGAGACAGCTCTGACGGAGTCCAACCTGCACTGAGAACGAGCTTGACTTTGTGCCAAGAATGAGGACACAGCTCTTGCTTTGGTTATAGAGGACTGGATAACCCTTAAATGCAACCCTGGCACCCCATGCTCCCACAGCACCCTCCATATAAAGGCCCGGGAAACACGATTATAAGACTTCTTCCACAATACATGTAGACTGGAGAGGCAAACTCCCACGACCCCCTTAGTAACCCTGCAAGGGCAATATACAGTCCCCCCCCTCCCCCCAAAAAAAGCATGCTCAGGCATCCATCCATCTATCCATTATCTTTACCCACTTCTTCCCTTTTGGGTCGCGGGGGGTCACTGGTGCCCATGTCCAGCTATCGCTGTGCAAGAGGCGGGGTACACACTGGACATGTCTCCAGTCCATCACAGGGACACAAAGACAGATGAGACAAACATTCACTCTCACTCACACCTAGGGACAATTTAGTTACCAGTTAGCCTTTGTTCATTCTAGGTGTTTTAATTAATATGCAGTCACTGATGGTGTTCAGCTTGTTCAAAAACAAAACATGTTAAACCAATCATAAAGCAGCTGGTAAAATCACTTACATTGGCCGTCCTGATCCAGATTTTGATTACAGTTGTATATTCATACAGTTCTTACACACAGATATACAATATAAGACTATATAAAGCAGGTATGACTTCAACTAGGCCTGTCACGATAACAAATTTGGCTGGACGATTAATGGTCTCAGAAATTATTGCAATAAACGATAATATTGTTTGAAATTTGACAATAATTAGTAATTGTCAAATTTAAAAAGAAATGTTGGTTAATTTGTTTTGTGTGTAGTACCATTTTTTGAGCACCAGATGGCAGTATAAGACTGAACCGAAAGATGGATAGTGAGAGAGCGAGCAGCATATCTCTAAGAAAAATGGGAGAGAGGCCCCTTGACGTGACATGGGCTGTCTGTTTCCTTTTTTTTTTTTTGGTTCTCAAAATGGCGGACGCTCGGTTAGGTTTAAGCTCTTTAGCACAGCATTTGTTACACAAAGCTTTTAATGAAAAAAATCAGTAAACAAGTTCTCAGCTTCTTTTTGCAGAGAAAAACAACGTTTTAGATGAAGACACGGGTTTCAACCGTGAATTTTGGAGCTTTGACAAGACGGAGGTCCCCCCCCCCCCCCCGAGGTCAGCCTGTTAGTTAGCTCGTAGCTTAGCTTCTCAGCTTAGTTGCTTTAAGCGATCCAAAAACGCAATTTTCGACGGTTAAAACAGATTTTAACGAGAAAAGAGAAAGGGAGGGGTCAGTGAAGAGCACCGGAGTTGAGCCTTTTGTCATACAGTGTCTTCAGTAGAAAGAGAGAGACAAAGAAACAATAAAGCCGATAAATGAAAATTAGGTCGATAATTTTCATTTATCATGCGATTAATTGATTTATTGTTTATCGCGACAGGCCTAACTTCAACTCAAATTAACTACATTTTTAAACCTTTATGTCCTATCCAGTAGTAGTGTAACGGTACAAGTGGGTGTATCGAACCGTTTTGGTTATTTTTTCCACTCATTAAATTTTATTAATGAGAGATTATGCACCGTGGAACTAAAGTTGTAAGAGTTTTTAAAGCTATGGATCTATGTCTGAATGTTGTTGATGCGCTGGTTTTAATATGATTTAAGTTTATAGTTCTTGAGCCCCACTGCCTACGACATCCCATCACGTCAACACTTCAGTCAAAAAGTTGAAGCAGCACTTTAAGAAAAAGCTAAAACTGATCGTCAACAAGCCCGACCCCAGATTTAAAGCCCTGCCACATGATGATGATGAGCGAGAGATTCAACCACCTCATATGATGACCGTGCAAGAAGAGGTATTGTTATTGTGATCCAATTAACTTTTTTTATTTTAAATTATAATCTTATTAACTCTTTTTTTTTTTATCTGTATTGTTTGCAGTCTGAGGATGTCAATGAAGACAACAGCTGAGTGTTCTTCATCCACTAGATCACCTCCAGCTAAGAAGTATGTAATGACTGAACTTGTTTACTTGGCATATTTTCAAAACAAACATTTTTTAAGTCTTTATTTTGGCCGTTTTTGTACAGAAAATTAACCGAACCGAGCCCTCCTTGAAACTGAACCGAACCGAAATGTGATTTTAGCGTACCGTTACGCCCCTACCATCCAGTACTATGCTAAACAAGCACATTTCCAAATTTCACTGTCATTTTAAAATTCAGTCAAGTTGAAGTTCAAGTCAACTTTATTGTCATTACCATCACATGTGGTACATGAGGTGGAACGAAATTGTGTACACAGTGTCCCAGTTACACCCAAAAATAGCAAAGTATAAAAGAAACAGTAAATAAGAATCTAAGATAAACACTAAGATATACGCTAAACAAACACCTAACGGTACGCTAACAGACCTAAGATATACGCTAAACACTAATGATGTAAAATAATACGACGTATCAACAGTAGCCCGAACGCGAGTCTGTGGTGAGCAGGTAGGTATGAATGAATACAGAAGCATGAGATAATCAGCAGCATGAGATCAGCAGCAGCACAGACAAGTCACATATCAAAAATTAAAGTGGCATTACAGTGATTTTTTTTTTTCTTCAGTGATTAACCTTTATATGGATTCATGAGTCGAACAGCTTCAGGGTAGAAGCTGTTCCTCAGTCTAGTGGTTCTACACTTAATGCAGTCAGCACTCATTAAGATACTGATCAGATGTCAGTGTTTCATTTTAATATTTAACCACAACTAAATACATAAACAGGGATATATCCTTCATGTTGAGATTTAATCTATAAAATGTAACTTAAAAACTCGAATACACTCACACTTTGCACGTCAACAAGCTGAAGCTTGGATTCAGTAAAAATGTGAGTAATGTACAAAATATGATCAGAATCATGAAATAAACTGCTCAGACACCCTCTTGAAAATAACTGAACTATAACTTTAACTTTCAGACAGCTGCTAATTCAATGTGACTGTTAATAAAACATGAAATATTTATCTATTAAGCTAAATGTGTGAATATAGCTAGCTTACCGAGATAGACTATAATTAGTTTTTAAAACTTTTTTTAATATAAATTCTTGGATTTTTTTTCAATTTAAAAAAAAAAATTAATAGATATTTTATAATTTATAGACGAGTTATTGGGAGTTATTGATGTATTGTTTATTTTTACGCTAGGTTACGTTGCTACACAGCTAACCATCATTAGCATCATTAGCATTAATGTGAGGCGCTGTTTTGACAAATTTTCACAACGCGTCTTATTAAACAATGAAAGTCTTGTTTGAACTTAAACGAAAACAAACTAACTAATGTGTTAAAACTCACCACCACAAGCTGCAGGTCTGGTTCTCAGCTAACAACAGAATGAAGCAGCTTCCTTTAACTTGGAGTCGAGCGTTTTTTTAAAGCGGTGCAGGAGTTCATTTCATCATCTTTAGTTAAACTTGAACAGAAGTCATCATGGTAAAGTGTTAGCATGTCTGCTGAGTTTAACTCCTTGTGGTGTGTGAAGCAGCCCCGCTAGATGAGTGGGCGGAGTTTCTGCACAATCTCTACGGTTAACTTCATAGGTAAACTCCTCCTTTCGTTGCTTATATCACTTTCAGCTGGTTCAACAACCGGCTAATTAGTAAGAACCAGACCCAGTGAAAGCAGCGGTCAGCGCATTTTTTTCTCATTGTGATTTTAATTCACATATTTACTAAGTAACAGATGAAATCTTAAATGTATCTAAGTAAAATGTCTGGAATAAAACATACTCAAGTAAAAGTATTAAACAACAACAAAAAAAAGTAAAAGTAATCACCCACTCTACCTAAAATAGTCTGCTATACTCAATGTTCAACTTTTTTTTTTAACATATTGCTTATCTTATTTCTTTATATATTGTTTTTAAAAATTTTAGGAACTTTTTGTGTGACCCTTTATATCTGTTGCTGCTGTTACACTTGAATTTCCCATCCGTGGGACAATAAAGGCTGTTTCTATTTTATTCTATTCTAAACATATAAATTTAAATATTTTCTTCCTAAGTACAACTTTCATTAAATCAATTATCAATTACAATTGTGTAAATAAATGTAATGTGCTACATTTTACCTATGCATACATGGTGGTTAAAAAAGTGATGTCTTGCGATAATATAATATATATAAAATAAAATTATATTAAGCAATAATATAATATTTGTCAAGCTGCAAGAAACAAAACTACTTTGTTAAAATCTTATTTGTTCTTTATGGGTTTTAAAAAACAAAATTAATAAATTGTGAAATAAATAAACAAATAAAAAGCAGTTTGCCAACCACAAGAAATGCAAAAATGAACTCAATCTGAACTGAAAGTAAATCAAAGTAGTATTATCAGAAATTTTCATGTTAATCCTGAGAATAATCATAACATTTGTTCTCAGTATAAAGATTTAAATATGAGAAGTGTGGAAAGAAAAAAAAGTTTTGAAAGCTCAATCATCCCGGTAGATAAATCACCAAAAGGAGAGTTCAAGCACGTCATCTGGACAAATTCTTTTTGGGGGAAACGTTTCATCTTTCAACCAAAAACTTCATCAGATCTGTCTTAGGTGTCCTCTGGCTGTTCTGTGAGTAGCAAGTAGGCCCTCTGGCCTGTGGTGGAGAAAATACTCAAACACTGTACTTAAGTAAAAGTACAAATAAACAGACAAAAATGTACTGTGGTAAAAGTAGAAGTACCACATTAACATTTTTCCTTAAGTAAAAGTAAATAAGCACTTGCTTTTAAAAATTCTTAAAGTATTAAAAGTAAAAGTACTTGCTGAATGAATTACCTAATGTAATGGTCTACATTGTACCTACCGTATGTATATTTTCTGTAATACATTAATAGTGTTGTTCCATTTTAATGAACAATGCTGCAGATAATACATGTTTTTATCGTGTTTATTCTGTGACACCGTTCACACTTGGACTTGTGATTCTGTGCATCAGAATTTCAGGGATGACATGCAGAGTTAAATGTCATTAAGAAAAATAAGAAAGAGGAATGATTATACCTTTGAAAGTTTTTATTTAACACAAAGTAAAATCAATGGGACATTTTAACTGCAGTAAACACATTTAAGTAAAAGTTGTCTGACTGAACAAAAGGAGCATTAGACACGACTAACAAAGGAATAGACTCTGATCAGTTCAACTCCAGTTTGTCATCAACTCTAGTTAAAATACTGCCTAGTAAACCTTGTAATGGGTAAATAGTGAATAATACTTTAAATTCCTGACAACATTTTCAAAACTTAGACCCGAGTGTTGAGCCATTTGGAGACATCTCTTGTCTCATGTCCTAACATCCCATGAACTGACACATTTTAATATTGCAGCAATAATTTATTGTTCAGGTTCAGAAGAAGTTGGTTTTCAAAGTTATTTTAGTTCAGTCTGGCTCTTTTGGGAGAGGAAATCTGTCCTGTTGTGCTGAGCAGTCTTTCAATAGTCTTCCAATAATCTTTCAATAGTCTTTCAATAATCTTTCAGTAGTCTTTCAATAATCTTTGAATAATCTTTCAGTAGTCTTTCAGTAGTCTTTCAATAGTCTTCCAATAATCTTTCAGTAGTCTTTCAATAATCTTTGAATAATCTTTCAATAGTCTTTCAATAGTCTTTCAATAGTCTTCCAATAATCTTTCAATAGTCTTTCAATAATCTTTCAGTAGTCTTTCAATAATCTTTCAATAATCTTTCAATAGTCTTTCAATAGCCTTCCAATAATTTTTCAATAATCTTTCAATAGTCTTTCAATAATCTTTCAATAATCTTTCAGTAGTCTTTCAATAATCTTTCAATAGTCTTTCAATAATCTTTCAATAGTCTTTCAATAATCTTTCAATAGTCTTTCAATAGTCTTTCAATAATCTTTCAATAATCTTTCAATAGTCTTTCAATAATCTTTCAATAATATTTCAATAGTCTTTCAATAGTCTTTCAATAATCTTTCAATAATCTTTCAATAGTCTTTCAATAATCTTTCAATAATATTTCAATAGTCTTTCAATAATATTTCAATAGTCTTTCAATAGTCTTTCAATAATCTTTCAATAGTATTTCAATAATATTTTAATAGTTTATAAATAATCGTTCAATAGTAGTATTAATATTATTATTAATATTATATTAATATTAATATTTATATTATTAATATTAAAAGGAGGACATGAGACAAATATGAGGGCTCAAACTTTCAATTCATTTAAGCTGCTGCTTCCTGAAAAAAAAAGAAGATTATTAAAAAAACTCAATTGCCTTGTCCACCAAAAAAGACACAAAAATCCAAAGTAACAACTTAAATGAGGACCTGGTGAACCGGCCAAACCAAACAAAAAGGTACATTTCAGTGCAGCTGTCCAACAAGGGTAGACAGAAATATCCTGATGCATGCTCAATAATCCAGGTAGAAAAATCCAAAAAAGTTCAACCTGGTCCTCTGGACATTCAAAAAAAAAAAAAAAAGTAAAAAAATGTAGAAACGTTTCGTCTCTCATCCGAAAGACTTCCTCAGTCTGAGGTGCTGTATTCAGCTCAGTCTCTTGAATAGCACCTTCTCAGAGTGGATCAACCAGTTTGCTGCTGACAACCAAAACCAGCTGCTCACATGGTCAAGAAGGACCATCAGCCTAACAATGGATCATTAGCACCCTGATGGCTGTTTACTATTCACAGGGGGTTGAGTGATACTAGCAATCACAGCATTGTAAGAGGGGGACAGTTGAACCCGGAGGCCTCCACCCCTGTTTAACCATCGTTCCTCTCTGTCCAGGATGTGAACATCTTCATCCCTGAAAGAGTGACCGCTGGCCTGGAGATGAGTGTAGACCGCAGAGTCCTGGCCTGATGATGTTGATCTTCTGTGCTGGGCCATCCTTTTGGCCAGTGGCTGTTTTGTTTCCCCGATGTAAGACTGATCACCCTCCTGACACTGAACAGCATACACAACATTACTCTGTTTGTGCCGGGGGGACTGGATCTTTGGGATGAACCAGTCTTTGCTGTAATGTATTTTGGGGTTTAAAAGCCACTGGGATGTAGACAGAAATGCACGGAGGTTGCAGGTTCATGTGAAGTGCTGCCCTTATCACTTAGATAAGAAAAGGGAATAAAAACATGAGAAAAGAAGGTATAAAAACAATCTCTCACACTGTGTCCTTGATACACAAGTAGTAAAAAACTACCCCAGCACAAGCAACGTAGATAGACATAAGACATTTTGCAGTGGGGGGAGGGAGCCGACAAAGTCGGTGAGACTGTCCGTGAACACAACCAGAAAGTTCCATAGTCCTGATAATGATGGCACAGTGTCTATCAGCCGGTTCAGCTCTGATAAGCATCCACAGATGTTTTCGGGGACGGGGGGCCAGACAAGAGCAAAAGCAGGAGAGAAGGAAAGAAAGTGTCCGTCTTCGTCGAGAACAAGTTATTAAAAAAGTATATGTATGTGATAAAGCACTGATTAGGCTTTGTATAGATATAGCAGAGCGCTGTATGAATGGGTAAATGAAGACATAGATTGTGTTGTAAAGTGCTTTGAGTATCTTGATAAGATAGAAAGGTGCTACTGTATATAAGTGCATTCCATTTATAATTTTTTTTTTCTGCTGCCCGTTGCTGACGTGTTGTTATTGACAGTTTCAGGCCAGGCCTCGTACAGGAGTGTCACATGGTTTTAGTCCACTTCTTATACGTTTACAGTACTGGTAATCGTTTTTAGTTCTTTTAATAGTCGAGTTAAGATTTTGTCTCAGACTGGTTTCAGTTTTGTCCGGTTTTAATGTTTTTATTGTTTCACATTTTCTACTAGCCTTATTATTATTATATATATATATTTATTTTAGTTTCTATTTTACATGAGTTTTGTTATGTGTATTTTTGGAGTGACTGTTACAATGCAAACATTTTCTGTTTTATTCTAATAAGATGATCTTAGTTTAAAACTTTGGCATGAAGGGCAATGGGTGACGTGCACCCACTAATTTGATGACATACCATGTATGTATACAGTAGTCCCTCGTTTATCGTGGGTGTTTGGGACCACGCCCTTCCGCGATAAGTGAAAAACCGCAAAGTAGAGATAATAGTACAAATAGTAGTAGCAGTAAGTAGTAGTTTATTTTAGTATATAGTGGAGATCATGACATTCTGTGCTCTTTTAGAGCGTTTAGAAACACTGTTTAGAAAATTGTAAGATTTTCTAAACAATGTGTCTTTTAAATGTTTTTAAGACTGGGCTTAAGACTTTCCTTTTTGATAAATCCTATAGTTAGGGTTGGCCAAGTCTCAGCTTTTAGCGACTGCCTATTTCAATAATCAGGCCATCTGGAAATCCAGCTTTTGACTTTGACATACAGTTTCCAGCTGAATGTTTTGAAGCCATTTGAAATACAGTTTGTGGTGATAAGAAGTTCAACGTGTTTACAGAGATGACCGCAAGTCTTTGCTTGTTTCTGCGAAGGGCACACATTTCCGTGGGTCAGTGGTGACAGACAGGATGAGGGGGCATGTTGACCTAAAAAAAAAAAACAACCTCAAGTTTCAGTTTGTGTCAAACTTCCTGATCACAGCTACAGTGTGAGAAGAAAGACTCAGCATAATCTTAAAATCTAATTGACCACCTCATAAAACAACATCCTTATAAAGTTGGTTTTGTTCAGTTCTTGAAGTTATTAAAGAAATTATACATTTGATCTTTTATAGAAAATACAAAAATGTTTATATGCAAGCCTTCAGAAACCATCAGATAATCTCTACCAGACAATGTCCTCAGGACACTATCATCCCATCAGTGCTTGAATGATAACTCAGAGAGAAAAGCTTTAAGGACCCATTTGGCAAACAGAACAAATGGATGAAATCTATGAAAACATAAATAAACTTTTAGAATTACTGTGTACATATGAAGACAGTGTGGTCATAATAAACTTATTTTAGGTGTACCAATTCGAATTGATTGTGTGTATTCATGAGATCGGCAGCCAACCTTAATCTATCTTTTCACATTCGTCCAAACTTCGTTTACTTAGTGAAATAGAATAAACTGTATTCCACCCTCTAAATGCTCCAGGTAACGTGTCTAAATTATGTGTTCCCCACTAACAATGTTTAATAATTTTTCTGATATTTCACAATGTCACTCTGACGGCAAAGTGTCTGTAAAGCAAAATCCCGACAATTTTATTGGAGGAAAAGGGGGTGGAGCTCCTGCAGGTAAGGGGCGTTTCACTCGGGGACAAATTGAGGTCACCGATTGGTCAGTTGCTGACGAGACTACTGGATTGATTTTTTCCATTCGACCTTTATTTAGACAGATAAATCACAGCCTTGATGACCCATTTGCGAGTGAGATCTGTTTAGACAGACAAAAGTGTAGTGGAACTAAACAGAAAGGAATTGGAGGCCAAAAAAATTCCTATCAAACTCTTTCTTCTTGGCTGAGAAGACCGATATTGAAAAAACACCTCACACATACAAACACACAGTGACGTAGACATTTCGCAGGGGGGGGGGGGGGGGGGGG
>NC_056520.1:18648968-18656875 GCF_014905685.2 Nematolebias whitei
GGGGGGGACAACGAGAGCTGTGAGATGTCCAAGGACGCTCTCGAGGGCACTGTAAGAGTTCTGATAAGGATGGAATAATCAACCAGTTCCCTCCTGTGAAATCCGTAAACATTATCGAGAGATGTCAGGTAATGGCCAAGGACAACGACTATGGGAATCCAAGAGTCCTAAAATGATGACACGTTTATTCAGCTGGTTTCCTCTGGTTGATCAGTTGGAATTTCTCGATTGGAGGAGGGGGGGCAGAGATTACATGTCCTCCAGGCGAGTTCAGATAAGATGGCCTGCAAGGCCAGCCAAGGGAGCCAAATTCAGATAAACATGATTGTTTTGGGGACAGGCAGAACTTAATGATATCTACCTTGAGTCTGTGTTAGTCCACTCGGTTCCGAAATGCCCAAATTACATGGCCACACCAATGGACCGTGCCTGAGAATAATCCCCGAGATCTGATCCATTCTGCTAAAAGCATTTGAGTCTGGGTGCTCGAGGCATGAACCAAATCATCATAAAGGCAAGCTGCCTGATCGGGTCCAAATTTGCTGCCGATGACTTCCTTGATTGTTGATAGACCAGGAACCAGCTGAACCCAAAAAGCAGAAACCAATTATAATAAATCCCATTATAAATGCGTCCTTAAAATCCACAAACGGCAGCAGAGCTAGACACATCATCAAGTCTTCCAAGTCGATGAGTTGTGCCAACAGGGGAAATCGGCTCAACTAAAGCCTGTCTGCTCTTCGAAGAAATTTTATCAATTGTGTTGAGGGACCAAATGATCAAATCAAGTCCATAATTATGGTTCTGAAGATTTGTAGAGAGAGGATCAGAAGCAGTTTCACAGACAAGACAGAGCAGCAAAGCAAAACGGAGAGGGAGAGGAGGGGAAAAGCGTCCGACCTCGGCAAAAGCAAGTGGTGAAGAGATTGACAGGTGGTGTTAACAATCCGACTCATGCACAAATTTTTTTTTTTAGATTTTACTGGCCCGTTTAAGACTGTCATCATTTATTCCAAATTTATTCAATATTTTGCTGAATCTAAGGTTTCAGAACTGAGTTTCCCTACAAAATCCTATGATGGTTTCTTAGTTTTTCAGGGCTGCTGAGTATCTAAATATGAATACGCTACATGTACATACATACATACATAACACATACATATACAGTATATACTATATGTGTGTGTTTGTGTGTGTGTAGCAGGCCAAATTGACAAAGACCATGCAGATTAATGTAGTATTTTAATTCCACAACAGAGAAAGCTATGCAGTCTCTGTAAGTAGGTCTATAAAAATATCAGTATTGGTATCGGTTATCAGTTATCGGCCAAATAAGTTTTAACATACTGGCATATCGGATATCGGCCAAAAATCTAATATCATGCATCCCTAATTTTTACAGTTATTCTTTTCTTCTGACAGCAAGAAGCCATTTTCACTGAGTTATCTTCATGCAGAAAGAAAAGCTTTATTCAAGGGCCAACATGCACCAGCTGTAAAACCTTTTACACAGATGATGAGATGCTTTTGTAGAGTTTGCTCCCTGAATAAAAAGGCCTGCTGCCATCCTTGTGAAATATATGTCATATGTGTGATCATAATGCAACATAATGTTCATCCTACCGGTAATTGTTTTTGTTGCTGACCTTGTAAAAAATACAAGAGAGAGAAAGTTTAACATAATAAATCCAGACTTTTGGCGTCAACAGACTGTTACAAGAACTGAAAAATATTTTGATTGTATTATGCCTTCGTCGTCAACTCCAAATATAAAATTAAATATTTGATTCATCATTGAGTTTAACTGCATGTTTCTTTGTAATTAAAATTAATTAAACCTGATCATTAGAATAATATGTCATTAATTTATAGGTTACACTTGTATAAAACAATATGTTGAGTTTTATACAGTGTTGATTCTTAAACACCAATGATGTGCTACTTTGTAATTCTAATAGTATTATTTAGCATTTTTGATACACATCTTTAGTTTAGTAACAGTTGCAGTGCTACTCAGATGACCTGGCCAATGTGTTTAAACTGCACTTTGTTCTATTTCTGCTACTTTAACTGTTTTCACCATGAAGGCAATAAACAGGAAGTAACTGTAGAAAAAGCAAAAATATGTATTTTCCTTGTTGAATCAAAATCTGACCCAAATTATTATTATTTTTTATATTTACTGCAATTGTTTGCTTGCATTGACTTTTGTGAAAATAATCAGGAACAAAGTAAGAGTCACTCCAGTATAAACCAGCGAAACACTAAACGTGGGATTAAAAAATTTGTAAGTCTGACTCACCACCCATAAATCTCATCACGTTACAGCAACTGTTCAGGACCCTTTTTGGAGATCGTGGTAACACAAATAGTGATGATTTTACGCACTGTGGATAGTTCTATTGTAGAAACATGATCTGACTCTTTGTCACAAGTAGGAAACTTTGGTCCCATTAATTAAGTAAATGTCTAGCAAAGGATTGCCTCTTGTCTTTAATGCCTGAATTTAATGCCTGTCAGTGATGTCATCAAGACGGTTGTTTTCATCATGATGGACAGCAATTTGTTGTGTATATTATGTATGTTCTTCTAAAAGGTAAATGGACTGTACTTATACAGCACCTTTCTATCTTATCAAGACACTCAAAGTGCTTTACACTACAATCTGTGTCCTCATTTAACCACCCATACAGCACTCTACTAGATCTCTACGAAGAATAATCAGAGCTTTATCACATTCATACACCGATGGGACACACATCGGAGGCAATGAAGGGTTTACTCAGTCTGCTAGTGGAGTCGAACCCCCAACTCTTGCATTAGAGGACAACTGCTCTGACCACTCAGCCACAGCTGCCCCTAATGCAAAAGTCAGGCTGAGATCGCTTCATTGTGCAAGAGACTGAGTTCCAAAGTTTGAGCCTGGACTGTGGGTCATCTCACCAGCATACTAAACCTCAGCTCATTGTTAAACCTTGTTGACAACTCAGCAGGATGCTGGGACCTCATCCTTTAAAATGGAGACAATAAGGGCGTTCAGTAGGTAGCAGTGCCCAGACTAGAGTCCTATTTAATGCAGCTTTTTGACATCAAAAAGGCGGTTCTTTGTAAGGACAGAGAGACAAGGTGCCCAAGTGACAGGAGGCTCCACACAGGATTTCAAGAGCAGTCAGGAACCAATAATGTGCCAGAAATCTTGTTACTACCTACACTCCTTCTAGAACAATCAAGATTTATTGTCTATTCTGCACTTCACCAGGGTCCCAACAGAGATTTAAAATAAAAAATTAAAAAAATTAAAAAAAATCACTCAATCAGCAGCAACATACCCAGCAGACATGTTGGGGTCAGTCTCCCCACCATCACAGACATTTGCACCTCCAGATGCAGGAAGAGGACCGCCTGCATCATGAAGCACCCCACTCACCCAGCACACACACTTTTTGCCCCGCTCTCCTCAGGAAAGAGGTTAAGGAACATGATAATTGCAGAACCACTAGACTGAGGAACAGCTTCTACCCTGAGGCTGTTAGACTCATGAATATCTAATCAGGATAATCACTGTGAAAAATCACATCATGTTGCTGCTGATCGGTTTCATGTTGCTGCTGATCGGTTTCATGTTGCTGTGTTCACTCGTACTCATCTGCTCACACAGACTCATGTTCGTGCTGCTGTTTGACGTATTGTTTTTATGTTATGAGTGCTTAGTGTATATTTAGTTGATGTTTTTCTTAGTTCATATCTTAGATCTTATTACTGTTTTTCTTTTGTATTTTATTGTTGGATGTAACTGGGACCCTGTGTACTCGTTCCACCACATGTACCACATGAGATGCGAATGACAAATTTCTCTGACTCTGATGTGCACTGGGTGGTGGCTTGTTAAGCAATAAAATAGTAGGCTTGGTTCATCCTCCTGATAGCTTTTACAGCTGATTTTTCAGCAAAAAGAGGGAATATTTTACATTTTTAACAAACAAAACAAACAAAAAAAAAATCACACTTTGACCTTGTTTTTAATAAGTGCATTACATTCGAGGCAACATCTGATCAGTTCTGAACATGAAGTCAACCAGCACCCCCTGACCCCCAAACAAAATACAAGCCAATTTCAGATTTGGTCTGTTGGTAGCTTTGTTCACATCAACTCACTTCATCCATAACTTTGACTTGGCCGTTCCAAAAAGGTAAATCTCAACCGTGTCCATTTTTCTTTACGGTGCATTGAATCGATAGTTCGTCTTTGAGGGTTAAACAGAAAGAGCAATGTTCACTTCCTTTTAATTGGGTCGTTGTTCATCAGCGCTAAAAATCTGCGGTTTTGTATCTGAGGTAATGTGCAAAACATGTTTGTTCACACCCTCATAGCTTCTAAACATCCACGAGCAGGGGTGTTGTATATAGTGGATGAAATATCAGTATGGGTAGATGTAGACTTTGGTTCGTTTTATTTCTTTCATTAATGTTTTGCTCTTACAACCAAGGTAATGTATAAGACTTAAAAAAAACATTACATTACCAGGTTTTATTTGAGTAAGGCATTGCTGTTGAAATGTACTATTTTTGTAGCAAAATATAAATTTTGACGATTTATGATTGGTTAAAAAAAAAGTTGCAAACTGTGGCTATTGTAGTGAAACTACTTTTTAAAGACTTTATTCACATATGTTGTGGTTGGGGTAGGAGGTTAACTGTAAAGTGAGCAACAGCCTATGGGGTTTATAATTTTTGTGCAAGATAATATGGATGCCATTTTTCAAGTATTGTACTGTTTTTAAACATCTCTCAAACTCTGCAGGACTTCTGAAGCAGGTTGTGAAAACAATCGGTAAAGAAGCAGATGTTACTCCAGTATGCGGCAGCGCCACCCTGAACATAATCGTCTTTATAGTATGTAAGATCAGGACTGAGAGGAGCAGGGAAGAAGAGTGTCACCTGCTGTACAGAAAGGAACAAGGCTTGGAAAATCACTGTGATTCCAGGTTTAAACTCGTGATGATAAATCAGACCGTGTTGCTCCGGCTGAATAATTTATCACCAGAAAACAATGGAAGCTACACCTGTGAGTGTTCATACAGTGGAGGAAAACAGGATTTACAGCTCATCATCACTGTGGAAAGTAAGCAAGTGATTTATTCATGACTCTTTATGCTCAAAATATGAAAATGAGAGAATCTCAGCTATTTTATTTCTAGGAACACTTTATGATAATATGCTTCAAACCAACAAAATACCAGTATTAGTAATAAAGGACAACTTTGAGTGACTTTAAGTGGCATTTTATTACATTTTATTTCCTCATGTTGATTAATTCCTCTGCAAACTGTCAAATTTTGTAGAAAATGAAGACTCCATCAGCCCAACAGGATCAACTTTACCTGAAGCAGAAATGACCATAGTTGGCGTTTCCATAGTGTTCGTCATCATTACAGCCATCCTGGGAGTTGTCTGCATACGCCACAGGTAAGAGCTTAATTTGATTCTAATCTGTCTCAAACATAAGTTCCTTTTGTGTATCTCATCTTTGTGTTTTTAGTGCTTCATGTTATATTTGCTTTTATTTACATTGTACCTACCGGTATCTTTATCAGATGTAGCGAACGATGACTGCTGAAAAAAACCACAGGTCATGATATTCATCTTTATTTCACTTTGACACGTTCAGATCATCTCAAATTATGTTGCAAACCAAGCATGCACAGTTTGCTCTCATTACTGACCCAGCCTGGTTTCAGGTGATGAGTGGAAAGTGTGAACGCACTGCATAAAAAACAAAACACCTCTGAGTCATGAAGTTGCGCAAATGGTGTCAGTCTAAACTCTAAAAGGTCTTTTTCCAAATAATCTTTCATTGTTTCTTTAATAAGAATCAGAATAAGCTTTATTATCATTGTACCAAAATACACTGAGATTATGTTTGTACAGTCGTTCGAAAGATGGGCGGAGTGCACATTGCTGCTGCTCCTTGAAAGCACGGCCCCTTTCTCTTTTAGATAGGAAAAGGGGGAAAGCCATGAGGAGAAGATAGTGGTATTACAAAAAAAGATCTCTTCACACCTTGTCCTTATCAGGACACGATTTAAGACGTCAAAAAACTCTACCATCAAGTAAATTTATAGACACATTTCCTATGCATTCTGATGACAAGACGGTGAGATTTGTCCATGAAGCATTTTCAGATAGTCCATAGTCCTGTTAAGATGTTGGTGTCAGTTGGTATAGTTCTGATAAGCATTCACGGAAATTCTCAAGGGGGGGTGGGGTTTACGATTGACAGAGCTTTCTTGGTTTACACATATCCTAGAAGAAATTTGATAAGTTGGCCTGCTTCGAGGCCAAACGGGGGAGTCAGATTCAGATAAGCCACAGTTGTTGATTTTTTTCAGGCAGACTGTTATTTCTCATCAACCTTGAGTTCTGCTGGTGCTTTTAATCCAAAATGGCCAAATTTATGGGCATTCCACTGGTCCGTGCTTATTAGCTCCCTCCAAGGTCGTCCCCAACATGCTGGCGAGTCCCAGAATCCACAAGTGGCCTGCGATTCTTACAAATGGCTTCCATCGTATGATTTAATTTGTAAATCAGCTGATTTTAAGTACTCAAAGCACAAACCAAACCTGCAGACAGGGTGGGCAGCTTTGCCATGGCCGAAACTGCTGTCACCATCTTCTTTAATAGCCGATAACAGTTATCCGCTGGTGCCAAAAAGCAGAAACCCTGCTATCATGGTTCCAATATATTCAGCGTCCTCCTGAGACATTATGGAAAGGCACATCAGATCCATGACGCATCCTGCTGCGTGCGTCTCAGCGGGGCATGAGTGTTCTCCAGGACCCTGTCGCTTTGTTGAATTTTTTTTTTCCCTGATATCTTTGGAAGTCCAGCTGACCAGATCCATGACAGTAGTTTACATTTTGGAAGATGTGTAAATAGGAGCTCCAATACACAAGACAGAGAGCAAAAAAGCAGGAGGAGGATGGGAAAGGGAAGAAAGGCATATGTCTTGCACGAGAGCGAGTGGGGAGTAAGCAAATGAAAATGCTAACACGCCAACAGAAACCACTAGCTGAAGATGTAAATGCTGTAAATTTAGTTCCTATAGTCATCATCAGCTGGGGTCATTCTGGGAGTTGCCTGCAAAACATATACCACAGGTATAAGATAAACACTAATATAATTATGAAATCAAATAATATTAAGTTAAGATCAGTACCAAGAAATTTTCATTGTTCTTTCTTATTGCTATTCTGTTGATTGTAAACATTATTCAAAGGTCTGAAGCAGGCTCTGAAACAAATGTGCACAGTATTATTGCAGGTGTAAGGATCCCACTGCCTGCAGCCTGCCTTGCTGATGGCCGCTGATTACCAACACCTGGCGGCCATCAGCCTGATGAGCCTCTCCATCTACTTAAGGCTGCAGTCCGGTGTGATTCAACGCTGGAGCATATCACCTCTTATGGTATTGTACTGTTGTGAGGCAAATGTCTTGGTGAAAAGAATTTGTTCACCTTTTGCTCTTTTTTCCAGTTTCCTGGTTCCTCGTGCTCTTTGGATTTCCCTCGTGACCTGATTTGGATCCTAGGCCTCTCAGGTATTCCTCGTGCCTCTTTGCCTCCAGTGCCAGCCTTCCTCGTTCCCCTTTGGACTCTTTTGGATTTCCCTCTGCTGCTCGCTCGCCTTGGACTGAAGGACCAGCTCTCCCTTCGGGTTGGACTGTAAGGACAAACACACTCCTTAACAAACAACTTGAGCCTTCCCCGTTGGACAGCCATTAACCTGTCGTCCCTCTTTCCAGGAGCCTCAGACCAGCAGCCTGTGGATGTGATTTAAACTCACTGTAAATAATAAACACTGTTATTTTGTATTCCCCTTGTGTCTGCCTCGTTCTGGGTCTCATATCAT
>NC_056520.1:18656885-18657900 GCF_014905685.2 Nematolebias whitei
TCGTTCTGGGTCTCATATCATCTGGGTTCCCCGCGCACCCCTAACAGCAGGTTTATTGTACAGATAAGTGGAAGTCACAAACTCACATGACGTCTGCCCCTTTCACCTGAACAGCCGCCCCGTTAACAGCGCGCACTACATTTTTCTTCAGAAACTGGTCACACCTTGGTGTCGTTATCTCCGCTCATAGGACAGCCTACTCTTACCACGTGACCAGCCTCTCAGCCAATAATACTTCCATCATTGATGTGAACAGATGCCGTCAGGCTTGTTGCAGAGTGCAGGCGTGTAACTAAAACTCCTTCCTACCGGAAACAAAAACCCGGAAATAAAGGTTCTGCATCGGTTTAATATGCATTTATACTGCAGACCATAGGTATACACAACTTTCAGTAACATACAAAATATAATACTGATAGAAATATATTTCATCATCTTCATTTTGATCTTTTTCTATAATTTTTTTTTTTAGTGTAAGTAGCTTGTAGGCACAACCTCTGGTGTATCTCAGATTTATGTGAATTCAATATGTTCACTTTATTTATAAAAATAGATTTATATGAATATACAGTGCATGCATAACATGCGTTAGTCTAATTGGTAACTCAATTGTCCCTAGGTGTGAGTGAGAAAGTGAATGATTGTTTGTCTCGTTTATCTCTGTGTCTCTGTGATGGACTTGCGACCTGTCCAGGGTGTCCCCCACCTCTCGCATACTGATAGCTCGATATGGGCACTAGTGACCCCCGCGACCGAAAATAGGAAGAAGTGGGTAAAAGATAATGGTTGGATGGATGGATGGATGGAGTATAGCATTAGTATAGCAAATAAGTATTAGTATTAAAGTATAGTATGGATACAGTATTCAATGTTTGATGTAAAAACTAAACAAACAAACCATTACAGGGAGACACAAAGTTTGTTTTCTCAGTCATCCAGGTATATAACAACAAAAAAGGTTGAATCATGTCATCTGGACTTCGTTTTTTTGTTAAAAAGAAACGTTTCGCCCCTC
>NC_056520.1:18662900-18677823 GCF_014905685.2 Nematolebias whitei
GGATGACTGAGAAAACAAACTTTGTGTTTTTGAAACCATTAGTGAAAAGGCCAGACCTCAGGGGTATCTGAGGCAGGCTTGAAACACAAGAGTCAGGGTGGCTTCTGGGTAATACCAGATGGCTAAGCCTCAGACTGACGAAGCCTCTTGGACGAGGGGCGAAACGTTTCTTTTTAACAAAAAAACGAAGTCCAGATGACATGATTCAACCTTTTTTGTCATTACAGGGAGGTAACTCATAATAAATTATTTTACTTTATTCTTACAGAAAACAACCAATGGATCCCATGAGCCAATATGCAGTGTACACCACATTATTATATGAGGTAAAATACTGTATTTGCTATTTGGTTTATCTACTCTCCAGTTTGCTGTCAGAAGTGTTAATTTTTAAAAAAACGTTTTCTTTAAAACAGGAAGCTGTGGACACGGAGCTGAACACCTTCATGCAGAAAGAGAAGAGGCTTTATTCAGCTGCCAAAATGCACTGACTGTAGAACTGAAGGATCTAAAAATGTTTGACTTTACTCAAATTAAAATGCTTTCAACTTCATGATTTGTTTGCCTTGTGTATGAAAGTAAAATATGACCTGCTGTCTAAAAGTTAATATTTGTCATATGAGTGGCAACACTTTTAAACTTTGTCATTTTACAACCTGCTGTAATGGTTTTCCATACTTATCCCTTCTCATATAGGTGTAATATTTTGTAATATTATTTTTCTAATAGGTGTAATGTTCTCAGATCGAGGGCATTGTGTTTAACATAATGGTACTTCTTCCAGCTATTTAACTGCCAACAATGGTGTACCACAAGGCTCAGTCTTAGGACCCACCCTCTTCATAATCAACATAAATAATGTAGGTCAGATTATTCCTGATGCATCCCTACATTTCTATGCCAATGATACAGTTGTTTATTGTCGAGCTAGAACAGTTGCTAAGGTTTCCAGCTTTTACAGTCTACATTCGACATCATCCAGTCAGATTTGATCCATCTCAAACTTGTGCTAAATGCTGATAAAACCAAAGGGATGTTGTTTTCAAACAGGAAGTCTGTCCCAGCAGTCCTTCCTTCTATCTTATCTGCAAATGGTGTTCCAATTGAGTTTGTAGATTCTTACAAATAATTGGGCATCTTGGTCGATGCACATCTATTTAAATCACATTTAAATCACTTCTTGGTCTGTTGCCTTCATACATCTCCTCCTACATGTCTCTGCGTGAGTGCAGCTACAGCGTGCGCTCTCAGGACATTATTACCTGCAGTGTCCCCTCAGTGAGAACTGAACTAGGCAAAAGGGCCTTCTCCTACTCCGCTCCTGTTTCCTGGAATATCTTGCAAAAATATCTGAAGCTCTCGACCTTGACCTCTCTAAGTAGGGCTGAGTACCTTTCTAAAAAAAAAATTGGTATCGGTACCGGTGTCGGTACCTTCACTTCGGTGTCGGTTCCTGGATGGTTCTTTTTTTGGTACCAATTTTGTAATTACTATTAATGCTAACAAGAATAAAATTATGTTACACATTACAGTACAAATTTTGAGTTTTATTTTTTAACTTTGGTATTTCTATTCCAAGCAGTTTTCTTACATTAAAATAAATAATTTCCAGGTCAAAAGACCAGTTTCAAACCAGTGACACGTCAGTGTCTAATGCTCACTGCTACACACTGAGGACCTTTTCACTTAACAGTTTTTTTTCCGAAAAATCAACATGTCTGCTTTCTCTGGACACAAACAAGCCCACTCCTGGCTGATGGTGTCTCCAGCAGTAGGAAATGTTCACTCTGAGGGTGATGATTGTTGCACACACAGATACCTGGTTGTCAGTTTGATAGCACTGACATATTGTCCCTCACATTCCACCAGCAGGTCACTGGATTCACTGAGGTTAGGGCTGATGGCAGACTTCTGCACCTCTGTGTCTCTGCCTGAATCTTCTCTGTGGTTCTCTGGGGTTTATGGCTCTTATCATCTCCCTAATTGACATGAGAACACAAAACATCAACAATAACATGGTTGTGTTCTTATTGATCAAAAAACATTATCTAGGCTGAGAAATAAAAGCTTAACTGGTCAACAAAATCCTTTAAAGTTAACTTACCTCCACCATGGAGCCTCCACTGTAGAAAAAGTCAGCAATCTTTTAATAAAAAATTTTTTGTTTTTGCGTGCCCCCCCCCCCCCCCCCCCCCACCTCGCTTTTCTTTTGTCAGTTTCTGTCCTCACATCAGGGTCAGAACCTCCTGTGAGGAGAACATGAACAAACAGTGAACATTAGCTGAACTGTTTAAGCAGCTGATCCGATGGATGAGCACATTTTTACAAGCTAAGCTTCGTCTGTTACTGTCTATCTTTAGTTAGCTTTTGATTTAGCTACGTAGATAAAATACATTTACACTCTACTATCTTAAAGTTAGTGTTACATGGATTGTAGTTTAATTCACCGCGATGTACGTGTTAAGCTGCAGTAACGTGAACAAACTAAAACTTACCAGCTGAAACACAGACACAGAGCTGTCCTCGGAGTTGTCCTGGACTCGTCTTCTTTGATGAAGACGAGTCCAGTTGTGGAGATAATGAATCAGGCCGTTCATGCTCTCTAACACTCACAGGCTGACTTTAATGCTGAGAGAGGAGGTGGGAAGGTTGCTGTGCTTCTCTCTCCTTGCAGAAAAATACGGAGCAACTTTCTGCTTGTAAGCAGTGTTATCGAAGCCGTTCAACAACACACACACTGCACACGTGAACCCCGTCTGTGCGTGTAACCAGCCCCATAGGCATACAAGCTCTAGGGCAGCTCTATTCAGCTCTGGGTGTAAACACGTAGTCTGTTTGTCGTATGTTTGCATTTTATCTGCCGGCGTGCTGAAACCACATGACACGTTACAGCGAATACCAAAACTTGACACCGAAAAAAGAGTGACGTTTCAATCCATACACCGACCGACACAGTTCGGTCGGTGCTATAAAAGAACCTTTGTTCGATGTACAGCCCTATCTCTAAGTGGCTTTAAACATCTGTTAAGTTCATGGCAAGAACCAATGCAGACATGTTCCTTTTTTTTAGCTTTCTGCATCAACTTATAATATAGCTGGGGTTTTTTTTCCACTACTTTTTTCATTTTGACTGTCCTTTTGGTTGCCATTTTATTTAAATTTGTGAAGAAAAAAAAATCTGTATGCCTCTTTTATGACTGTCTATTGTTGTCATTATCCACCATTGTCATCACTCTTTGTTAAAATCAGGTCTCTCTTGTAAATGAGTCCCCGAGGCTCAATGGGATTAACCTGTCTAAATAAAGGTTGAAAAAAAATCTCTCTTTTACGCCTCACATTGAAAACTTGTTAAAGAAATTGAAAGTAAAATTGGGTTTCTTTTTCCGAAATAGATCTTGTCTAACTCTGAATGCTAGGAAACACCTTGTAACTGCTACTTTCCTTCCCTCCATTGACTATGGTGACATTATCTATATGAACGCTCCTACAAGCACATTGCAGATGCTGGATGTTGTCTACCACGGTGCGCTAAGATTCATGACTGCCTGTAACTACCGTACCCATCATTCACTGGTTAACTGGTCATCATGAACTTCACACAGACTCTCTCACTGGTACATTTTCATCTTTAAATCACTTCTTGGTCTGTTCCCTTCATACATCTCCTCCTATATATTATGTTATCAGTGCAGCTACAGCATGCACTCCCAAAACATCATTACCTGCAGTGTCCCCTCAGTGTGGATCTAATTAGGCAAAACAGCCTACTCTTACCCCGCTCCTGTATCCTGGAACACCTTGCAACAAGCTCTGAAGCTCTTGACTTTGACCTCTCTATGGGATTTGAACAACTATTAAGTTCATGGCAAAAACCACCGAAGACATGTTCCTGTTTTTAATATCTTACACTGTTTTATAATGTAGATTTTTTTTTATTTTGTTTCATTTCACTTCTTTTATATACTTTTCATTTTATATGCTTTTATATGAATATTTATTGTTTTGTGTACCTCATGTATGGTTTTTGTTTAAAACAGGTATCTCTTGTAAATGAGTCTTAGTGACTCAACGATAGGTTGAATGAAAAATTTCAAAAGATTACACAAACTTGTTTAATAAATATGCTGATGTGAATGAATTGAAACTTGTAAATGAGTACAGTAGTTGATTTGTTTGCATGTCAAACTAAACAGGAAAACATCTTAATTTGGAACTAAATGCTTTATAATCATTAACTTAGGATCGATTTTATACTTCTGCAGAACATTTTTTGGCACAGTTGCAACAGTGTTCTTAAAAATCATACAAAAGAGGCAGTGAAAATTTACCACAGAGCAGTAAACACCTCTGTGGAAAACTAACACCACAACAGTTAGGTCATTCTTTAAAAAAAAAAAAAAAAAAAATCACATGAAATGAAAGTCTGCCATGCAAGTATTTAGGAACAAACACATTTGTGACGAGCCTTCAAGTTCAATAAAACCAGAAACAGGTTAGTAAGGCTTGCTTTGTCTCACCAAGGGTATTTTTTGTGCACATCAATGCATTTGATCACTCTCGCAGCTTTATTGTAAAAGAAGGTGGGTAACTGCAATGCATTTCCTTTTTTTGGGGTGGCGCTAAATCCAGTTGATGTGTTTGCGAGAACACATCCTGAGGTTTTGTTTAATGCAGCGTGCACCGCGGGCATCTGCATCTTCATTCTCACAACCAGGAGCAAGTGGGTCGCTGCATTAGTGCATACGTAGAAATGTTGCCTCGTTCTGCTTCTACCAAAGGTATGACATAAAAACTGCTGGTTAATAGTGATATTGATCTGTAACTGCTGTTCTGTTCTGTTGATATGAACCTGAATAGATTTTATAAACTGAAAACCCAGCATGTGCTTCTGATCTTCTACAGTTCACAGCCTGCAGGTGTAGAATTGTGGCTAACTGTAGATGCTTCAACCAGCATGAGTAGATGCAAACTGTGGCTTGTTTTCCTTCTGCAACTCATATTTTGTTCTTGCAGCAAAGGTATTGTAGAAAAACTACTTTTTAAAGTCTTTACCTACACAGGTTGTTGTAGTCTATTGTTTTTGATTGTAATTCTGATTTTACCTGACGGTTTTTGCATGACTCTTACACTCTGCAGGACTTCTGAAGCAGGTTGTGAAAACCATCGGTAAAGAAGCAGATGTTACTCCAGTATGTGGCAGCGCCGCCCTGAACATAACCAACTTTATATTATGTAAGATCAGGACTGAGAGGAGCAGGGAAGAAGAGTGTCACCTGCTGTACAGAAAGGACCAAGGCTTGGAAAATCACTGTGATTCCAGGTTTAAACTTGTGACGATAAATCAGACCGTGTTGCTCCGGCTGAATAATTTATCACCAGAAAACAATGGAAGCTACACCTGTGAGTGTTCATACAGTGGAGGAAAACAGGATTTACAGCTCATCATCACTGTGGAAAGTAAGCAAGTAATTTATTCATGACTTTTTATGCTCAAAATATGAAAATGAGAGAATCTCAGCTGTTTTATTTCTAGGAACACTTTATGCTGTGCTTCAAACCAACAAAATCAGAATCAAAATCAGAATAAGCTTTATTATCATTGTACCGAGATACAACAGGAGTATGTCTGTACAGTTGTCTGAAAGATGGGTGGCGTGCACGTTGCTGATGCACTTGAAGAGCGTGGCCTCTTATTCTTTTCAGAATACTTTTAGGCTTAGATGAAAAAAAGGGAAGAAAACATGAGGAGAGAAGGTATTAAAAAAGATCTCTCACACCATGTCCTAGACAGGGCACAGTTTGAGGCATCAAAAAAACCTGCTACAGCAATGCAACATAAATAGACATAATACATATGAGGCCGGTGAAGGCATTGAGTTTTAAGGGAAGGTCGTAGCATAGTCCAGAGCCCCCCTCAGCCATTGTCTAGATAAGAGGTGCTTGTTATCATCAGCTCAGTTGAGGTTCCGTCACATGTCCATGGCCTTGAAGAAGGGAGGGGTGAGGAGACAGACAAAGCGTCTTTGTTTTTCATAACATCCCAGGAGGAATTCAGATAGTCCGTCTTCAAGGCCAGGTCCAGATCCACAGTTTGGGTCAGGCAGAACTCGTAAATTGCTGTTTCTGCCTTTTAAATTCTCGCTGGTACATTTCTCTGATGGTGACTCCAAACAGCCGAATTGATTCCTTACGCCGAAAGTCGAGCTTACAGCTTCTCCAAGATTATTCCCAACCGTTCATAGGTGCTGCCATAAAGTTCACAGTCCTGATATCAGCCCGCTTCAGCTCTGACGCAGCTCCACGTAATTCAGTCTGAGTGCTGCCAAGCTTCGACACATTCCACACGAATTTGTAGACAGTCCAGATTTCACCAAACCAAACAGCAGAATCCAGTTGTCATCATAAATCCAATTTTGTTTCCGTCGAGGTAAGAGGGTCCTCCATTCACCCTGACTTCCTGTCGGGAGAAGTTGATCAATTTTGTTGAGAGACCAGCTGATCAAATCCATCAAATAAGGAAGGTATGCAGGGGGAAAAAAAGAGGCTCTTTAAAGGGTTCACAAGACAAGGGAGCAAAGCAGGGAAGTGTGTGGGGTGGGGGGTGGGGTGGGGGGAGGAGTATGGAGCAGAAGAGGACACGTCTGCTTCCGCTGAGAAAATACCAATATTAGTAATACAAGACGTCTTTGAGTGACATTAAGTGGCATTTTATTATATTTTGTTTCCTCCTGTTGATCAATTTCTCTGCAAACTGTCAAATTTTGTAGGAAATGAAGACTCCATCAGTCCAACAGGATCAACTTTACCTAAAACAGTAATGACCATAGTTGGCGTTTCCATAGTGTTCGTCGTCATTACAGCCATCCTGGGAGTTGTCTGTATACAGCACAAGTAAGATCTTAATTTGATCCTAATCTGTCACAAACATAAGTTCCTTTTGTGTATCTAATCTTTGTATTTTTAACGTTTCATGATTTATATGCTCTTGTTTACATTGTGACTAACAAATGTAACAAACGGTAACTGATGACTGATTCAGGTCTAACCTGTATAAATAAAGGTTGAATAAAAGATGAGAAAGTAGCGTAAACCGCACTGTTTTAATACAAACCACTGGCCATGATTTTCATCTTTTGTTAACTTTGACATGTTCAGATCATTTCAGATTCTGTTTGCCCTCATTACTGACCCAGCCTGGCTTCATGTAATGAGGTGTGAACTCACCGCACCGTAAAAAAACACCTCTGAGACATAAAGTTGCTCAAATGGTGTCAAACTACCGGTAATCAAGGGACACTCCGGTTTTTATTTGTCGATACAGCCAAACTGTTAAGGTGCTAAACAAGTTAATGCTTCAGCTAAATCAGTGTTTGATGGTAAATATAATCTTAAGCATATATTTTATTAACGTAAGTAATGCAAAGTTGGTAACGAGTTGCTTTTGTTTGTTTTTATTAACAGAAGGCGTGACGTAACCTTAGTGAATGAACCGAACATGGTATGTTCAGTGAGATGTTCTGCTTTTGTTCCACCTATTACCTTTGACAACATTTTTTAACTTTTTTTTTTTTTTTTTCAGGAAGTAGACAGCATTGAGCCGTACAGCATCTTCATGCAGAGAGAGAACGGGCTTTATTTAACATCCATAATCCACACCAGTGCATCTAGAAATAATTTAAATATGTCCGCAACTGACAATGCCAATGTGGGGGCACCTTTGTAGTGCCAATTTTTATGCCTTCATGTGATTTTAAGGACTAAACAAAACTGAAGCTTTCGATACTGTGGACCATGACATCTTATGCTATAAGCTGTCAGGCATTGGTTTCTCAGATCACACTATTGGTTAGTTTGCAAACTATCTCTCAGGTCGGAGGCAATGTGTTCGACACAATGGTACTTCGTCTAGCTATTTAATGATCACTAATGGTGTGCCACAAGGCTCAGTTTTAGGACCCACTCTTTTTACAATTTATAAAAATAATGTAGGTCAAAACATTCCTGACGCCTCCTTGCGTCTCTATGCTGATGATACAATTGTATATTATCAAGCTAACAATGTTACCAAGGTTTTCCAGCTTCTACAGTTTGCATTTGACATCATTCAGTCATACTTATTCTAACTTAAACTGGTGCTAAATGTTGATAAAACCAAAGGGATGTTGTTTTCAAAGAGAAAGTTACTGCCAGCCGCTCTTCCCCCTATCTCAACCATGCATGGCGTTCCTATTGAGTTTCGTGGATTCTTACACATACATAGGCATTTTAATTGGTGCACATCTCTCTTTTAATCTGCATGTTGAAAGCTTGATAATGAAACTTGAAATTAAAACTGGGTTTCTTTTTCATAAATAAGTCTTGCTTAACTCTGAAAGCCATGAAACATCTTGTAGCTGCAACTTTCCCACCAGCTATCAATTATGGTGACATTATTTACATGAATGCCCCTGCCAGCTCCTTGCAGATGCTGGATGCTGTCTACCATGGTGTGCTAAGATTCATTCTGTAAGGTTCAGGCTGTAACTACTGTACCCATCACTGCACGTTGTATTCATTGGTCAGATGGTCATTATCTACACGTAGGCTCTCACACTGGCACATATTCGTCTATAAATCCCTCCTTGGTCTGCTACCTTCTTATATCTCCTCCTACTTGTCACGTCGTCAGTGCAGTTACAGCATGCGCCCTCAGGTCTTCATTACCTGCAGCGTTCCCTCAGTGCGGACTGAACTCAGCAAAAAGGCCTTTTCTTACTCTGCTCCTGTAACGTGGAACACCTTGCAAAAAGATCAGAAGCTGTTTACTTTGATTTCTTTAAGGGATTCTAAACATTTGATAATGTCAATAGAAAAATCAAAGCAAATGTGTTCTTGTTTTTAGTATTTTACCTTGTTTTACATGGCACCTTGATTTGGCTGTTTTTGTAACTACTTTTATTTGATTCAATGTACGTAAATAAAGGTTGAATGAATGAAGACAGGAATTGGTGTCCACAAAGTACTCATTTTGCTTTGTCAACTTTCTTTAAGTGCCTTTTGAAAAAAGATGATCTTATTTTGAATTTCAAAGGAAAAGATGGTCAGAATAAATTTATTTATATAACAAAAATAATATATTTACTATGTAATCCATATGCTATTTCAGTGGTTCTGAGCAGTTATTGGATTACATAAGGGGGTGAGGTCTGGGTCTCTTGAATGTCAGTCACTCTCACTCAGGCACAAGCTCTGGAGATGTCAGACTGACCGACAACATGTTTCAACATGTTCTTGCTTCCTGTATGAACTTCCTGTTCTGAGCCACATGTACCAACCGCATGGCTTTCTCAGCTGCTTGTGCGAAACTCGAAGTGCGTCGCCTTCATGTGTAAACCGCTGCATGCACAAGTTCTTAAAGAGAGACCACCCAGCAAATGACACCCTAAATTACTGTCGGTGTTAAATTTGTGTTGACTTGTCGCTTCTCTGACTGTGATCAATATTTATTACCTCATTTTTCCTGTAATGTTTATCAAAATGTGCTGATTAAATAAACGTGAAGCGTGGTTTGGAGTTTGTTTGTTTGTTTATTAGTTTGTCTAATTTTAGACAGTTTTTTTTATTCACTTCCTGTTTTAGTTTTAAACCAATCTGGTCTATGTTAAATTTTCTGACTTGTTTTTGTTGAGATTGCTTCCTGTTTTGTGTTGTTGATGATAATGCCCATATGAAATTCAGATAACCATAATGGATAAGTCAGGCAGCACGGTGGCGCAACTGGTAGAGCTGCTGCCTCTCAGCGAGCAGGTCCCTGGTTCAAACCCCCGTCCAGGGGCCTTTCTGGGTGGAGTTTGCATGTTCTCTCCGTGCATGCGTGGGTTTTCTCCTGGTACTCCGGTTTCCTCCCGCAGACCAAAAACATGCATGTTAGACTGATTGGTAACTCTAAATTGTGTCTAGGTGTGAGTGAGAGAGTGAATAGTTGTTTGTCTCTATGTGTCCCTGTGATGAACTGGAGACCTGACCAAGGTGCCCCCCGCCCTTAACACAGTGACTGCTGGATATGGGCACCAGTGACGCCCGTGAGTCGAAAAGGAAGAAGTGGGTAAAAGATAATGGATGGATGGATGGAAGGATGACAAATAAACCTCTCTCTCAATATTCAAGCATCTAACAAATTTAAATAAACTTGGGGTTTCTAACCAAACCATAAAACAAATACGTGTTTATCTGATTTAGTGTTAGACAGTAGAAAAAAAAACATCTAAGCTTTTTTATTTTTTAGTACCTATATAGGGTCCTACTTTTTAACATTTTTTTAAGTATCATCCAGAAAAACATTCAAACTGTAATAAAGGTTACTGATGTAGTCTATTTAGGTTTTCTTTCTACAGTGTGCTAGTTTGCAGTTGTGTGGAAACATGATGACAAAGGTAGTGCAGATGGGCTCAACAAAACCATCTTCCTTTCTGTTTTTAGAGCAGAAGGTTTTAGGTTATTGCAACCCCATCACAGTTCTTGGCACGTAGCACTGTAAGAGTTGCTCTGCTGCTCTGATTCTAAGACCAACATGGAAGTCTTAAAGCTGTGAATTTTTCTGCTTTTTTCATTTTCTGATGGACTTTGGAAGAGTAATGGTAACTTTAAAAACTCTTATAAATACATTTTTTTTAATGGTTTTCTCTTATTCCTTCAGTTATGTTAGCAGCAGTATTATTTCCAAAGGTTTAGTAGCAAATTTGACTTTTTTACATATATCAAAATACAGAAACTTAATGTATTGCCTGGTTCTGCTCTCGCACTCGTTCAAGGCGGACACCTTCTCCTCTCCCTCCCCTGTTCTCCTCTTCCTCCTGCTTTTTGCTCTCTGTGTGTGTCTCGGAGCTCCTGGTACACATCTTCAGAAACAAAAAAATACTATTATGGATCTGGTGAGATGGACTTTCAACGAAATCGACAAAATCTTTTCAGCAAAATGACAGGATCCTAGAGAGCCCTCATGTCCTGCCGAGATTCACGCTGCAGGATACATCACGGATCCATGGGGAGTTTGGCAGCTGATGTGTCTTTCAGTTCTGTCTCAGGAGGACACCGAAAACTTTATATAATTGGATACATGATAGCAGAGTTTCTGCTTTTTGGCATCGGCAGGTCCCTATCAACTTTTGAAGAAGACATTGGCAGCAGTTTCGGCCATGACAAAACTGCCAAGTCTGTGTGAAGGTTTGGTTCATGCTACGAGCACTCAAAATCAGCTGATTTACGAGCTAAACCATAAGTTGGAAGCGATTTGTGGCAATCGCAGGCCACCTGCGGCATCTAGGACTCGCTAGCATGTTGGAGTCAACCTTGAAGAAGGCTCACAGCACGGATCAGTGGAATGCCCATAAATCTGGCCGTTTTGGAAAGTACCAGCAGGACTCGAGGCTGACAAGAATAAACAGTCTGCCTGAGGAAAATAAACAATTGTGGCTTATCTGAATCTGACTCCCCATTTAGCCGACTATCGAATGTCTCCTGTGACATGGGCAAACTAAGAAAAAAGCTTTGTCTATCGCATATTATACCTTTTTCTATCTAAAAAAAGTATTCTGATAAAGAATAAGAGGCCGCAATCTTGTAGCAGCAGCAACATGCACTCTGCCCATCTTTCGGACGATTGTACGAACATAATCTCACTGTATTCCAGTACAATTATAATAAAGCGTATTCTGATTCTGATTCATTTTTACAGTAAACAACCCCTTGCAGTGAGTATTGAGAAGACAGAAAGATCTGTCTTCCCAATTGAACTCTTTCTGTGTAACAACTTGCATTCACAGCCTAATTTGTTTAAAATATCAAAAAGTCTTGTTGCCTGTAATGATTTGTTCTTTCTCATGTTCAGATAGTTCAGATATTTACAACAATAAAAGGGAAGAATGTGCCCATTTCACAGAAATATTAACTTCCTCTGCCATGACTGTTGTCAATGTAATTTTAGTCTTTTTGCGATTTCTTCATCAGAAACAACGTCATGCATAAGAGACATAAATTCATGTTTTCGATAAGAAGGTTCTCAAACTTTTTTTTTAAACAAGTACCACCTTTAGAAAAACCAAGATCTCCAAGACTGGAAAGAAAATAGTTTGTAATTGCTGTTCCACTTCCCATTACTCGTTTACAGTATCTTTACATAATTTATAGGTTTATGGGCCCTTATACCTAACTTTCTGTTTTCGCAACAAGGCTTCTTATTTTTCACTTGTTTCAGTTTTAGATCGAGACACATTTTTCTAACAGGACTAAAAGGACTTGTCTCCTCATGAACATGTAATTTGCTCTTTCTCGTCTTCTTAGGTCAAGTTTTTATTTATAAGTGTACGTTACCAGAATGTATGTGGTTATTAAAGTTGTTTTTATATCATTGCTGTCTGAAAGGGACTTAAAAAAAAAGAAGTTGAGGTTAGTGAAAGAAGCCACATAACAACTGTTCTAGTTTTAAAGCTCACATTTGTTTCTACAGTGCCTTGCATAAGTATTTGGCCCGCTTGAACTTTTCAACCTTTTGCCACATTTCAGGCTTCAAACATAAAGATATAAAATTTTAATTTTTTGTGAAGAATCAACAAGTTGGACACAATCGTGAAGTGGAATGAAATTTATTGGATGTGTCAAACTTTTTTAACAAATTAAAAACGGAAAAGTGGGGCGTGCAATATTATTCGGCCCCTTTACTTTCAGTGTAGCAAACTCACTCCAGAAGTTCAGTGAGGATCTATGAATGATCCAATGTTGTCCCAAATGACTGATGATGATAAATAGAATCCACCTGTGTGTAATCAAGTCTCTGTATAAATGCACCTGCTCTGTGATAGTCTCAGGGTTCTTTTCAAAGCGCAGAGAGCATCATGAAGACCAAGGAACACACCAGGCAGGTTCGAGATACTGTTGTGGAGAAGCTTAAAGCCGGATTTGGATACAAAAAGATTTCCCAAGCTTTAAACATCCCAAGGAGCACTGTGCAAGCAATCGTATTGAAATGGAAGGAGAATCAGACCACTGCAAATCTACCAAGACCCGGCCGTCCCTCTAAACTTTCACCTCGAACAAGGAGAAGACTGATCAGAGATGCAGCCAAGAGGCCCATGATCACTCTGGATGAACTGCAGAGATCTACAGCTGAGGTGGGAGAGTCTGTCCATAGGACAACAATCAGTCGTATATTGCACAAATCTGGCCTTTCTGGAAGAGTGGCAAGAAGAAAGCCATTCTCAAAGATATCCATAAAAAGTGTTGTTTAAAGTTTGCCACAAGCACCTGGGAGACACCAAACATGTGGAAGAAGGTGCTCTGGTCAGATGAAACCAAAATCCAATTGTTTGGCCACAATGCAAAACGATATGTTTGGTGTAAAAGCAACACAGCTCATCACCCTGAACACACCATCCCCACTGTCAAACATGGTGGTGGCAGCATCATGGTTTGGGCCTGCTTTTCGTCAGCAGGGACAGGGAAGATGGTCAGAATTGATGGGAAGATGGATGAGGCCAAATACAGGACCATTCTGGAAGAAAACCTGTTTGAGTCTGCAAGAGACCTGAGACTGGGACAGAGATTTATCTTCCAACAAGACAATGATCCAAAACATGAAGCCAAATCTACAATGGAATGGTTCACAAATAAACGTATCCAGGTGGAACGGCCAAGTCAAAGTCCAGACCTGAATCCAATCGAGAATCTGTGGAAAGAGCTGAAGACTGCTGTTCACAAACGCTCTCCATCCAACCTCACTGAGCTCGAGCTGTTTTGCAACAAAGAATGGGCAAGAATTTCAGTCTCTCCATGTGCAAAACTGATAGAGACAAACCCCAAGAGACTTGCAGCTGGAACTGCAGCAAAAGGCGGCACTACAAAGTATTAACGCAAGGGGCCGAATAATATTGCACGCCCCACTTTTCAGTTTATTATTTGTTAAAAAAGTTTGACACATCCAATAAATTTCATTCCACTTCACGATTGTGTCCCACTTGTTGTTGATCCTTCACAAAAAAAAATTACAATTTTATATCTTTATGTTTGAAGCCTGAAATGTGGCAAAAGGTTGAAAAGTTCAAGGAGTCCGAAAACTTTCGCAAGGCACTGTAAATATGAAAACTAAAAAGTAAAGGTGAAGTTCTCAGCTCAGGTCTTACTCCTATTGTAATGCCTGAACCTGATGTTTGATGAGCTCTAAGAAAACCAGAGCTGTTCTTTATGGAAAACAATAAAAAAAAATACTGTTTTAATGTTGCTTTACTTTCAGACATTTAACACTATTTGATTAAATGTTAAGATAAGAAGCAGTATTTTAAACCAATGCAGACATGTTCCTGTTTTTCGTTTTTTTTCGTTTTCTAAATTGCCTTATAATCCAGCTGTTTTATTTTTTTTTTGCTACTATTCCTCTCGGTTGTCCTTTTGGTTGCTATTTTGTTTTGATTTGTAAAAAAAAAAAGAAGAGAAATTTAAATTTGCATGCCTATTTTATGACTGTCTATTAATGTTGTTATCCATTGATTTCATCACCCGTTGTTAAGAAATCAGGTCTCTCTTGTAAATGAGTCCCTGAGGCTCAATGGGATTAACCTGTATAAATAAAGGTTGAATGAATGAATTTTAAAAGCATTTCCTTTTTAGAAGCCGTCACACCCCCTTCGAGAGATGAGAGTTGGGGTTTGTGTAGAAAGTACAAATGATAGTGTAGGTCCTCCAGTCTTCATTTAAAATCTAAACCACCAGTTCTTGCTTTGACTTTTTGACCAAATGGATGCATTAAAGCTGTGCTGTCTTCTGCTTCTGCCTGTTGCTGCGTGTTTTGAGGAAGCTGATGGTAATAAAATTCATTTTTCTAATGTCCCATTTGAACAGTTTTAAGGACAAAATGTACTTTTTGTAAAGTTCAACAATTCATCAACGACTTTGT
>NC_056520.1:18677923-18681568 GCF_014905685.2 Nematolebias whitei
ATGATATGAGACCCAGAACGAGGCAGACACAAGGGGAATACAAAATATCCCATGGAGCCTAAACACATGGAGGGTGAGTAACTGGGCAGTCTCAAGGGCAGAGGGGAGCTTAGGGAGGGGAACAAAATGGGCGGCCTTTGAAAAGCGGTCAACAACAGTGAGGATGGTGGTGTTGCCGTCAGATGGTGGAAGGCCGGTAACGAAGTCGAGGGCGATGTGGGACCAAGGGCGACTAGGGGTGGGGAGGGGAAGCAGAGGGCCAGCCGGGGGTTGAGTGCCGGACTTGTTTCTGGCACAGACAGGGCAGGCAGAAACAAAGTCCTTAATGTCAGAAGTCATGGAGGGCCACCAGAAATGGGCCTTGGTAAGGGAGAGCATGCGGTTGACTCCGGGGTGGCAGGAAAGTTTATTCGTGTGAAGCCATTGGAGAACCTGGGACCGCACGCTGGAGGGAACGAAGAGGGTGCCGGGAGGACCACCACCAGGGTCCGGTTCGGAGAGGAGGGCCTGTTGGACGGTGGCGGTAATGGGCCAAGAAAGAGAGCCCACAATGCAGGACGAAGGGATAATTGAATCTGAAGGCTCGGACGAGTCTGGTGGAGCAAACTGTCTGGACAGGGCGTCCGGTTTAATGTTTTTGGAGCCCGGACGGAAAGTCAAAACAAAATTAAAACGATTAAAGAAAAGCGACCAACGGGCCTGACGGGGGGTCAGACGCTTGGCGTTCCGCAGGTAGATCAGATTCTTATGGTCGGTCCAGATTAAAAAAGGTGTCTCAGTGCCTTCCAGCCAGTGCCGCCATTCCTCGAGGGCGAGTTTGACCGCCAAGAGCTTGCGGTTGCCCACATCATAATTTCGCTCAGCCTGGGAGAGACGACGAGAGAAAAAGGCACAGGGATGGACCTTGTTGTCCAGAGGAGACCGTTGGGAGAGGACCGCCCCAACCCCAGTGTCAGAGGCGTCCACCTCCAAAATAAACTGGTGCGTGGGGTCAGGATGGCAAAGGATGGGCGCCGAGGAAAAGAGGGATTTAAGCCTTGAGAAGGCGGCTTCAGCCTCCGGGGTCCAGTGAAAGGCTCGGGCAGTCGAAGTGAGCTGAGACAGGGGGGCGGCGACACGACTGTAATCTTTAATAAACCGCCTATAGAAATTTGCAAACCCCAGGAAACGTTGTAACTGCTTCCTGGACTCGGGAGTCGGCCAATCGACTACCGCCCTGGTCTTTTCAGGGTCGGTTCGGCAACGACCACCCTCAAAAATAAAGCCGAGAAAAGAGACAGTGGAGGTGTTAAACTCGCACTTTTCAGCTTTAACGAATAATTGGTTCTCCAGCAGCCGCTGAAGAACCAGACGAACGTGGGCCGTGTGTTGAGCGGGGTCGCGAGAATAAATAAGAATGTCATCTAAATAAACGAACACAAAATTACCAATAAAGTCACGCAGGACGTCATTAACGAGCGCCTGAAAAATCGCGGGGGCATTGGTTAACCCAAAGGGCATAACTAAATATTCGAAGTGGCCCAGAGGAGTGCGAAAAGCGGTCTTCCACTCGTCGCCCTCTTTAATACGGACGAGGTGGTACGCGTTTCGGAGATCAAGTTTCGAAAAGCAGGAAGCAGACTGTAACTGCTCCTGAAGTGAGTCAATAAGAGGAAGAGGGTATTTATTTTTAATTGTTATGTTATTTAAACCGCGATAATCTATACATGGCCGGAGTGACTTATCTTTTTTAGAAACAAAGAAAAAACCCGCTCCCACAGGGGAGGTCGAGGGTCTAATAATGCCTGAGGCAAGAGATTCATTTATATAATTAGTCATAGACTCTCTCTCAGGACCAGAAAGGTTGTAGAGTCTGCTTGACGGCAAGGGGGCGCCAGGTAACAAGTCAATCGCGCAGTCGTAGGGACGATGAGGAGGAAGTGACAAAGCGCGTTGTTTACTAAAGACGGCCGCCAGGTCGTGGTATTCTGCAGGAACCGAGGAAAGATCGATCTCCTCTAGAGGAGGCGTGTCACGAGGGGACGCTTTAACAGCAGAGCGTAAACAATTGCTGAGGCACTTGTCGCTCCATTTATCAACACAGCCGCGCTCCCAGTTAATAACTGGGTTATGGTTACGAAGCCAAGGGAAACCTAGAATTACTTGAGGAGTAAGAGAATTGAAAACGAAGAAATCAGTCATTTCATGATGATTTCCTGACATAATGACATGTAACTCGGTGGTCTTTAAATTAATACGGGTCAGCGTGTCTCCGGTTAAGCCGGCGACGGAAATTGACGGTATTTCGCGAGTCGGAAGAGAATATTCTTTTACTAAATCAGAACTAATCAAATTCTGTTCGGCGCCAGAGTCGATAAGAGCTGAAAAAGAAAAGCGACGGGTCTGAGTTTGAATGACCATGGGAAGTAACAATTTAAATGGGGAGGTTAACGCAGACGTTCCCACCAGTAACTCCCGCTTTACTGGTGGAAGTTCTCGTTTCCCCGAAACGGACAGTGGGGCAGAAAATGACCGGAATTACCACAATAAATGCAGAGACGGGCAGATACACGCCGCTGTCTCTCTGCAGGAGTCAGCCGTGCGCGCCCCACCTGCATAGGCTCGGGGGAGCGATCCCGTGAAGGGAAAGATGATTGGCTGTGACCAGGAAGCAAGGAAGACTGGGAGTTGTAGTTCACAGGGGGCTGATTCGAAGAAAAGGACTCGTAGCGAGAGGTCGTAAACCCGGAAGTGGGGGAATTGTGGGAAACGTAGTGTCGCGGTGCAGGCTTGGGCTCACCTGGAGGAGTCGGTAACCCGGAAGTCGAGGGTCGATGGGAAATGTAGTTTGCTTCTCTTCGCCTCTCCCGGAAGCGGTCGTCGATTGAGATAGCTAGGTCTATCAGCTTGTCAAAAGACTCGGGCTCATCTCGCGTGGCCAGCTGATCTTTGAGAAAATCAGAGAGAGCGTTAAGGAAAATACCTTGGAGGGCGGGCTCGTCCCATCCTGTTTGGACAGCAAGGATCCGAAACTCCAGAGCGAACTCCGAGGCATTACGACGGCCCTGTCGTAAGTTCAACAATCGCTTGGCGGCATTTGAAGCCTGCAGAGGACGGTCAAAAATCCTGCGAAACTCCCGAAGAAAGAGGGCATAGGAAGCAGGGGGGTTATCATGACTCAAGAGGAACGAGTGAGCCCACCGGAGAGTGTTACCTTTGAGCTGGCTTACAAAGAAGGTGATTTTGGCTGTGTCCGACGAGAACTGGGAGGGAGCCCCCTCGAAGGCGAGTCGGCACTGGAGCAGGAAGCCGCCACATTGGTCAGGGTCTCCGGTGAAAAACTCAGAAGGTTTAATGAAAATTTGTTGAACAGGAGGAGTGGGACCAAGAGCCACGGGGGCTGACGGGACGACTGGAGCTGGGGAGGCAGAAGCTTGCAGCTGACGTTTAATGGAATAAATCATACCTCCGAGCTCCTGAAGGTTGGACTGGACCGTGGTCTGGTGAGTCAGCACCTGATGAATTACTTTGTCCATCCTGTCGATCCGCTCCTCCGTGGGAACGGGGGAGGTCTGCTCGCTCTTGGTCTCATTCTGGGTCTGTTGTGGCTGGAGCATTTCTGTTAGGGGTGCGCGGGGAACCCAGATGATATGAGACCCAGAACGA
>NC_056520.1:18681668-18685007 GCF_014905685.2 Nematolebias whitei
AACACGGCTTTACTCAGGGATGTGACTCCAGGTTTAAACTTATGACCGAGAATCAGACTGTGTTTCTGCACCTGAGCAGTTTAACACCATCTGATAGTGGAAATTACACCTGTGAGTGTTCAAACCTTAATGGAACATTTACTAAACATCTCAACGTCACAGTCAGAGGTGAGAACAACTTAAACCAAAAAGATGCTTCTGTTTCACAGTATTGTACATCCTAACAAATTGTCTTGTATTTCTAAACTCATCCAACAGATAAAAATGAAAATGGATGGACCTTTCATTATACGTGGATTATTGTAATTGTCCTTTTCATAATAACTTCAGTCATTCTGGCGTTTATTCACCAAAGGCGACGGTGAGAGACGAATGTTTTGTTTGTTTGTAAAAGTTTCAAACCTAAAAGTATTGTCAGAAATATTTCCACTTGAAAAATGACTTTTTTTTTTCATCAATTACTTACAAGGTAGATTTTCAATCTGTTTTATTCCTTATATTAAAACTGTACGTGCAAAGTGATTATAGATTTTATCTTGAAGTTTCGTTTGTGTCAGTGAAGAGACTTTCGGCTCCTGTTCGGTACTACGTCAGTTTCACAGTACACACAGAACAAGTATTAATATTTGTAACAAATTTTTATTTGTACCTTTTGAACAGAAAGCAACCAGAATCACAGAGCAGTCGTCTGGATGGGGTACTGAACAGAAAACAGTAGCCTCGTCCTTTTCATGTATTTACAAGTTATTACCGGGTATTTTTAGTAAATATTTTACTGCATGTCTTCTTTTTCAGGAGTCGCAGGACATCGAGCCGTACAGCACCTTCATTCGAAAGGAAAACGGACTTTATTCAGTTGTCAAATTAAAATGAAACCTGATGATTTAAATCTAATTACTGGCCCTGATACTCATTCAAGACGAGTTTGTGGATGTTTGTTGTCCTCTCGCCATAGCTTTCTATGGCTGATTTAAAAATGGGATTTGGCCTTGATTGGTTCAAACGTCAGTTTTGGTCAGTGTTTGCTGATTTTATGTTGGAGACCTTCTTATATCTCCTTGCGCATGTCACGCCGTCAGTGCAGTTACAACATGTGCTCTCAGGACATCATTACCTGCAGCGTTCCCTCAGTACGGACTGAAATTGGCCTTTTCCTACTCGGCTCCTGTATCCTGGAACACCTTGCAACAGGAACTAAAGCTGTCCTCCTTGATTTCTTTAAGGGGTTTCAAATATTTGATAATGTCAAATAGTAAAATCAAAGCAAAGTATTTCACCATGTTTTACGGCACCCTGATTTATTGTTTTGTACACTACTCTTATTTTAACTGCGTTTTTACTGTAGTTTATTGTTGTCATTGTTTACCGTTTTGTTGTCTGTACTTAATATGTTCAGTCTGGAACAGGTCTCTCTTGTAAATGAGTCCCCGTGGCTCAGTGAGACTAGCCTGTATAAATAAAGGTTGAATGACTGACTGGTACCAGAATAACCAGAAAAACCTGAGTGGTTATCTTTGGACCTTGTATCAACCTTGATAATAAGATTTCAGGGATTTTGGATAAAAACGTCATGAACATGAGTTGCGAGTTCAGAGCAGCTGTGACATAAAAAATCTAGTTTTTTAAATTTTTTTTTTTTTTTTTTTTACAAATTGGTCAACCTTGCAACACTGTGTAAATTAAACTATGAGTAAATAAATGCAACCACTCCCTACGTCACCAATGTGCCTCTTCTTTTTATAACAAGGACACAAATGCTATGTGTCAGTACTCAGTACAGTTTGAAGAAATGCAGTAATTGGTGAGATTAATACAAAAAGGAACTTGGGTCAGAAGTGTTTCCAATTTAAACGAAGTATAAAATTTACGTTTAGCTCTTCACACCATGGAAACAAGGAAATACGCTTTACTGTAAAAAAAAAAAAAAAAAAAGAAGCAGCTTTGACTCAGATGCTTTGTTTCCCTGAGTTACAGCAGTAATTTTCCTGGAATGGTGCATGTTCAGGTGTTCATTAAGTTGTAGATGTTCCAGGTAATTTACATAAAGGAGTGTGATCAAGGTTTCCAAACAGGCCAGAAGTATTTTACCACAAAAATTACATATATAAGATCCATCCATCCATCATATTTACCATATTCTTTATGATTATCTTTATGGTTTTCATATCCAGCAGTCACTGTGTGAGGTGGGAGACACACTGGACAGGTCTCCAGTCCATCACAGGGACACACAGAGACAAACAATTCACTCTCTCGCTCAAATCTAGAGACAATTTAGAGTTACCAATCAGCCGAACATGCGTGTTTTTGGTCTGTGGGAGGAAACTGGAGTACCCGGAGAAAACCCACACTTGCACAGAGTGAACATGCAAACTCCACCCAGAAAGGCCCCCTGTCCGGGATTCAATCCAGCAACCTTCTCACTGAGAGGCGACAGCTCTACAAACTGCTCCACCTTGCCGCCCATAAACCGATCATTTTAAATACATATTTAGGGCTGTAGAGTAAACTGATTAGATAATTTGTGTTTAAACATTTAAAAAATGACCCCACCCCATTTAAAGGATCATAGCAGAAGTCTAACTCTGTTTTTAAACAATCATTGTAGTGGTTTGTGGTCATTATTTCCCTCGATCACTAGATGTCAGTAAAGACTTCACTTCTTTTTGCACAACACATGTCAGTCTTAATAGAGTTAGTTTATTCAAACTCGCTCTGACAGTTATCTGCTGTTGAAACCATCAAATATGTTTGCAAATATGGATTTACAAACTGAACTGAAGTTCACGCATCACTGTGTTAGACTGATGACACACCGCTCAGCCTCTGCAGGTTGTTCTCATTCTGCAGGGGGTATGAGAACAATGAAGGTTGGAAGATGATGCAGTGTGTACATAGCAAAGTACTTTTTGTCTTATTCATTTTAAAACTTGTATTTAGAAGAGCCAGTGAACAACACAACAATAATATATTTTTTAATTAAATAATGATGTCATGAACAAATTATTCTCTTTAGTTACACAAACAGCTGTTTTTCCACTTCAATGGATTGAATGCATCTTTTCTTCTTTATCTCTTGAGAGTTTTACCAGTGGGCAGGTGTTCAAAGCCCCTTTCCATCTGTTGTGTACATAAATATAATCAGAATAAGCTTTAATATCATTGCACCGAGATACAACGAGAATATGTCCGTACAGTCGTCCGAAAGATGGCCCGAGTGCACGCAGCTGCTGGTCACTAAGAGCGCGGCCTTCTTATCCTTTTCAGAATACATTTTTTAGATAGAAAAAGGGACAAAGCCACGAGAAGAGGGTAGTGACATTACAACAAAAAAAAAAA
>NC_056520.1:18685107-18694913 GCF_014905685.2 Nematolebias whitei
ACATATATATATATACATATATATACACATATATATACACACATATACATACACATATATATACACACATATACACATATATATATATATACATATATATATATATAAATATATATATATGTATATATATATATAAACATAAACAGTAGTCTCTCGATACTTTGCAGTTTGACTTTCACTGACACTTTTTCACGGGTTTTCAAAGCAAGATGGTACACAACAAAAGATAAGTGATGGGGAAAGACAGACCCCACCCCTGCCCCCTCCTTTCTCTTTCTGAAGCTATCTGTCTGCTCTGCTGTGACAGACAGCCACAGAAAGAGAAAGGAGGGGGCGGAGTGGGGTCTGTCTTTCCCCATCACTATTGCTCAGGGAGCAGGGGTAAACAGATCAGATGAACAAATGTAGAACATCAGAGAAAACGCTTAGGTGGAAAAATAAGAGTTAATCAGTTTTTAAAAAAGAGACAGTGGCTTACTCAGGTATAAGACAACCCTCCCCCGCCTCCTGCCCCTCCTTTCTCTTCTTGAGGCAGCAGGGCTGAGACACACAACAGGGAGCACAACAGACAGCTTCGGAAAAAGAAAGGAGGGAGTGGGGGGTGTCTTATACCTGAGTGAGTTGCACGAGCAACATGGATTGTTTACTTTTAAAATAATCAAGTACGACCCGAACAGAGCCTTTCTCTTTATCGCTGTGCTCTTTTAGAGCATTTAGAGTTTAACATTGTTAATAACATTTCAAGAGTGTGGGAAGGGTTTATAAAGCTTTAAACATATATATATATACATATATATATATATATATATTACGTCCGATGGAAACTTTACCTTCTTTTCTTGTTCTGCATCATTATCGTCCTCTGCAGGCTGATTAGCTATCAAACACGGTGCATATTGCATGTGAGGAGAAAGTCAGCGAAACATCACACACATCAACATAAAACATGTATTATTCACTGTGTGTGAACACATGAGGTCTTTGCAAGATGACTTTGCTCCCTTAGAGGAACAGATACAAAACTGTTGCTCTCCTGTACATCAGTGGTCACCGTCCTCTGCATTCATCATTCAGCAGATCAGAGCGCAGTGACAGGTGACTGCCTCAAGCCATATTAAAGAGTAACAAAGACAACAGCTTCCACGTGAAGGAAATACATTAATAACATTTTTGAAATGCTGTCTCTTTTTGGCTGTGAGTCGACCTACAGTGCTTTGAACAGTCTTCATACACCTTGAACTTATCTATATTTTGTCATTACAACCACAAGCCTCAAGATGTTTCAATATTTTGTGACAGATCAACAGAAAATAGCACATAACTGTATGTACCAATAAAAATGTGAAAGGATGTGGAGTGTATTTGTATTCAGTCACACTGGGTCAATAATTTATATAGATTTGCCTCTATATGCAAGTCCTTGTGGGTTAGTTTTACCAGTTCCACACATCTAGAGATTCAAAGTTTTTACTAAACAGCCGCAGCACGGTTACATTTGACAGATTGTGTCCGTAAGCTTTCAGGTCTTGCCACAGATTCTGTTAGTTTTAGGTCTGGACTTTGGTTCAATCCAATACATGAAAATGATTTGATCTGACCCATTCTACTGTACCTCTGGAAGTGTTGGGTTGTTGTCCTGCTGGAAGGTGAACCTCTGCAACAATCTCGTCTTTTAGAGCCTCTAATAGGTCTTTTCCAGTATCGTCGTGAATTTGTCTCCATCCATCTTCCCATCAAATATGACAGCTTCCTTTCCCTGTAGAACTAAAACAAATGGCATGAAGCAGATGAGGTGGCGTGCTCAGGATGATGTCTAGCAGTTTTCCTGGCTAGAAAACTTAAATTTGGTGTTGCAGTAGCTGAGAGCCATACCCAACGCATACCTTTGAGTACTAACAGATTGTTAAAGATCCAGGTTTGACAACTTTTTTAAAAACTCTGGCATGAAAAGTAGCAGGCAATACGCATTTTTCCTAAACAGTGCTAGGTCTTTAATTTTCATGGATATAAAATAATCACATCTTGATTAATTTTTGTTATCAGTTCCACATTTCTTGCTCTTTTCTCATTGCTGGAAAAGGTGTTCTGTTCACCTCTGACTGCTGCGTGTCTGGGTGCGCTTTTGGCTGTGTGAACACGCGTATGTCTTTGTCTTCCTCCAGAGAAGAGCCAGGCGCGGACATTAATGACTGTTTTATGCGTCTTGCTATCCGAGTCTCTTTTATTCCCGCTGGCCATGACGGCCTAATATCTGCCTGTCAAACAACGGCCATTCACTCCTCAAACAGACTGGAGACTGATACTTAAGACACAAAAAACACACACCTACGTATCCCCTCCTCAGTAGATTAGTGGGTGGTGAAGGAGCCACACTGGCCATTATGTGCTGTTCTTGCTCCAATCAATTACTATTCATTTATTCGAAAGGAGTGACCGTGCCCTGATCTGAAGAGGTGTTCTAACTAGTGTGTAGTTGATTCAGATCTTTTTAACAAAACTTTGTTTTATCCTCCTCCTACCTCTGTCACCTTCTCAGCTCTGTGCTCACTCATTTTCTTGTCTGTTACTGTTTCTCTTCGCGTTCCTCTCTTTTGTTAGTGTCTTTGAGTTATTTTGTTTTTCTCCTCTCATTCATCACATAGTCTTTCTTCTGTTATTTTTACCCCACAAACTTTCACAACCAACCCTATTTCACTACTTAAGTTTTTTTTAATTTATTTTAATTTTATTATCTATTTATTTTTTGGTCTGGATCTTTTACATGTTCTCTGTTTTAGTACACTAGCGGAACACACCAAAACTAATTCACCCTTTTATAAAAAAATTATTTTATGGTCCACAGTCAATATATTTATTTATTAACGTTTATTTAACCAGGCAAATCCAATTAACATCACAGATCTCTTTTGCAAGAGAGGCCTGGGCCTGAAGTAAAGATGCTAACTTGAACCTGGAGCCTGGACCCACCCGACCCGGATTAGGGCTGGGCCTGGCCATAATAATGTGCTTAATGTGTGGGTCGGGTCAGTGTTGGGCGTTTGATTACGTCTGCGGACACGTGCGGCTGACGATCCAATTATATGGCAACATGGCTTGTCATATGATCATCAGCCGCACACGGCCTTTTGACCACGTGCTGACTGGCCTTGAAAGAGGTAAAAAGTTGAGTTACGCTTCAGATGGACTATTGCCAGTGATCCATCAGCCCAAATGGACGTTCACTCAGCTGCTGCACTCAGTGGATGTGTGCAGCCGACGACCCAAACAGGTGAGATCACAAAATATCCGACAAGTCAGAGCACGGTCCATGTCTGAATAATGCAGAATGCAGGCAGAAGCAGCTCCGATCTTCTGCCCCCTTTACTTAGCCTTCTGCACATAGGATGATAAAATTAATAACCACAATAAACACTTTAATGTTTCCACATTAAACATTTCACACATTAGACATTTCACACGTCTGCAACTGACTTGTTTAGAACTTAATTGCTGGTATTTTTATATTCTCCGTTATTTTTTTATATCGTGTGATTCCTTGTGTATATTCCTTTGTACTGAAACTCTGGCACAACAATTTGTGGGATCAAGAAGTTATGATTTCGACAAATTTAAATGACTATTTTACTGCCTCACTCAAATCCGGGTCATTTTATATTTCTGCCATCTTGTACCTTTGGTCAACTTATGCTCGTACTTACTGAATCTGCAAAGTAGCTGATGGATGCCACATTGCTGTGGTCTCTTTCCTTTCTTCTTTAACCCAAGCCACTCCAGGCAGATGACTGCCAGTCCTGAGCCCAGTTCTGCTAAAGGTTTCTTTCTGTTGAAAAGGAGTTGTTCCTTTCAACTGTTGCCAACATGCTGCTCAGGATGGGAGATTGTAACAACGCAATTTAATGTTTTCCTTGAATGGATAACTTTACTTTTTATAATTGGCATTTATAATGTATGGGAATGTATTTGTATGGTGCCCTGAGATGAATTCTGCTGTGAATTAGAGCTATATAAATAAACTGAATTTAATAAAATTGAATTAATGTCAGTTTTAGGACCAAAGATAATATTAAAGCTAATGTTTCTGAGGCCAAGGCCATTTGGAGCAGAGCCTGTACCCTTAAACGTTTGATCAATGAAATAGAGCTAAACTTGCAGGTGAGGGGTAAATATTTCACCAACTTGACCAAAGTTGCTAATCAGTTTCATCTTTCGCTCTCTCTTTTAACTCTCTCCTAATGAAATACCATATTTTTCGCTGCATAAGTCACTTTTTTTGCATTATTTACATGCACTGCGACTTATAGGCCAAAGTGATATATTTATGGATTTTTTCCCCCCATATTTGTAAACCAACTTTTAGCTGAGATATGACCGTTTTCGTTCATTCTGACTGAAAAAATGGAACACTACCATTTTCAACCACTAAATGGCAGTCGAGTAGGAAGGCATGCCATTGTATCATGTAATACGTAAAAGTGGCTATTAATGACGCAATCGGCTTGTCATAGTCTGCCACCGTCGTTTACCTGGAGCAACCAAATCATCTTCATTTTGCTGCGCCACCCTGGCGAAATGCAGCTGATTAGACTGTCAAAGTGCATTTGTTAAATAAAAGTTCAACTGAGACACATCTTTACTATAAAGTCAAGCTAACAAATAACTGTTTTTAGGTGGTTATATTGTTAAATTTAAAAGAAATGCACAGTGAGTAACCCACTGCGCGTTCATGATTCCACTTATCAGCTTTTGAAATGCAGCTGATTTGACTGTCAAAGTGCATGTACTAAGCAAAAGTTAGACTGAGACAAACCTTTGCTATAATTTCGAGCAAACAAATTGTTTTTAGGTGTTTATCTTGTTAAATTCTTGTTAAAATCCTCCCGTGCACGCTCTCCCGACTGCCATTTGACAGCCCATCGATTTTTGGCACCGGCCTACATTTGCGGGTTGTCGGCGGTGATGCTTAAGAAACACGATGTGTCAGCGGTGATGCATAATAGATGGGACGTATACGACGAAGTGACATATTTATGGATTTTTCCACTTTATTAGACATATTTGGACTGATGCGACTTATAGGGCGGTGCGGCATGTACGGCGGAAAATATGGTAGTTTGTTTGACATGAATAAAGCTTAGCTTGCAAGAGCAGACTAATCCATACCAGAGTCAGAGTTTTTTTTATTGTTGTTCCACCACGAGATTATGTACTCAGGGTCTCAGTTACATCCCACAATAAAACGTAAAAAAAAGAAAATCAGTAATAAGATCTAAGATATGAACTAAGAAAAACAAACTAAAAATACACTAAGCAATACGCTGAACAGTAGCACTAACATGAGTCTGTGTGAGCAGATGAGCACGCATGAACACATCAACATGATGTAATTTTTTCACAGTGATTATTCTGGTTAGATATTCATGAGTCTAACAGCCTCAGGGTAGAAGCTGTACCTCAGTCTAGTGGTTCTACACTTAATGCTCCTTAAACTCCTTCCTGAGGGGAGCAAGGCAAAAAGTTTGTGTGCTGGGTGAGTGGGGTCCTTCATGATGCAGGTAGCCCTCTTCCTGCATCTGGAGGTGTAGATGTCTGTGATGGTGGGGAGGCTGATTCTAACGGACTTTTGTGCAGCCTTCGCTAGTATTAAAGACTGAGTGTGCTCCTTTTGTAATTAGTTTCACTCTGACAAGACAAAACAAATTTCTATTTTTTAAATCTAAGGCTTTACTCCTACTGCCCAGTGTTTAAACTTGCTTACGTTCATGTGAGGTACATTCATATTAACATCCAATTTATGCCCTTCAAATAATTTCCAACAGCACACGATCTTATTTTCTGTCTCTGACACACACCGTCTTTGTTCAAGTGTTTAATGGTTACACTGATAAAAAAAACAGCTTTGTGGTGTTATTCTTGTCAGGTTTCTACAAGAAAGAGCTTACCTATTGAGTTATTCTTGAAAAACGACAATAGAATTAAATATACCACAGTGTCACTATAAAGCTGCTGAATTATCTCATAAGATGCATAAACATCAGATCCAATCTTCCTCAGAAAGCATTCTTTATGCATCATTGCACACTTATAAATAAACTACATTAGCCTCTGACATGACATTAAACAAAAACATCAGATGGCACAAATAAAAATGTTTTGAAGAATAAACATTTTTTCAAAGGAAAACTGCTTCTACAAATAAAACAAGTGAGGAAAACTGGCAAAACTGTGATGTAAAAAATAAAAAATAAAAACTGAACAAGTGTGATTTTTAGCATGGACAGCAATGATGTGAAAATTACATTATTGACCAAATTTAAAAGCAAATGTGTTATCAAATGTTCTCTCACATGTGGAATTTACTGTATAATCCTTGGTAAATTTATTGTAATGAACATTTAATTTAATATGCATGGCAAATATGGACAAAATTCGTAAATAGCCAATTGCACTTCATCAAATTCAGATTCAGTGGATATACACTCATGCTTTAGCTAAACATTTCATTGATATGGAGCACGATTATTTGTGATTAAATGCATATTTTATCAAACATTATAAAGGTTTTACATCAAGTAATTATAATAACAGAAAATACAGAGCATTTTTTCCAACCAATTCATAACCAAAGTGTTTGGAGATATTTGGATTTGTTATGTCTCTCTAAGAATTATAGCTTAGGAACGGGGCATAATTTGAACATTTGCAGTATTTTAGTTCAGCCTAGGTCTTAGTTTAGCCAGCAGATGAATTGCTTTGATACGTACAGAAAGGTTTCGTTATATAATATATTTGAATTCTTTGTGATTCCACTATTACACACATGCATTGTAAAAAACAATTTCTCCCACAACCAAGCTCTCATATGAAAATGGCCAATACAGTAGTTCCTTGCAATTTCGCAGTTCGTTTTTCGTGGACTAGCTCTATTGCGGTTTTTCAAAGTAAGATTGGACATGACACACAATGGCTGATTGATAGATGAGCTGCACGATCGGCATGGATTTTTAAATTTAAAATATCCATCCATCCATCCATTTTCTTCCGCTTATCCGGGGTCGGGTCGCGGGGGTAGCAGCCTAAGTAGGGAGGCCCAGACTTCCCTCTCCCCAGCCTCTTGGTCCAACTCCTCCGGGGGAATCCCGAGGCATTCCCAGGCCAGGTGAGAAACATAGTCCCTCCAGCATGTCCTGGGTCTTCCTCTGGGTCTCCTCACAGAAGGACGTGTCCGGAAAACCTCACCAGGGAGGTGTCCAGGAGGCATCCTAAACCAATGCCCTAGCCACCTCAACTGGCTCCTCTCGACGTGGAGAAGCAGCGGCTCTACTCTGAGTCCCTCCCGGATGATCAAGCTTCTCACCCTGTCTCTAAGGGAGAGCCCTGACACCCTGCAGAGAAAACTCATTTCGGCCGCTTGTATCCAAGATCTCATTCTTTCGGTCACAACCCAAAGCTCATGACCATAGATGAGGGTAGGAGTGTAGATCGATCGGTAAATTGAGAGCTTCGCCTTTTGACTCAGCTCTCTCTTCACCATGACAGACCTGTACAGCGCCCGCTTCACTGCAGACGCTGCACCTATCCGCCTATCGATCTCACGTTCCATTTTTCCCTCATTCGTGAACAAGACCCCAAGATACTTGAACTCCTCCACTTGGGGCAGGACCTCCTCCCTGACCCGGAGAGGGCACTCTACCCTTTTCCGGCTCAAGACCATGACCTCGGATTTGGAGGAACTGATCTTCATCCCGGCCGCGTCACACTCGGCTGCAAACCGCTCCAGTGAATGCTGTAGATCACAATCTGATGAAGCCAGCATGACTACATCATCTGCAAAAAGCAGAGACGCAATCCTAAGGCCAACAAAACGGATCCCCTCAACACCTTGGCTACGCCTAGAAATTCTGTCCATAAAAGTTATGAACAGAATCGGTGACAAAGGGCAACCTTGGCGGAGTCCAACTCTCACTGGGAACAAGCCCGACTTACTGCCGGCAATGCGGACCAAGCTCTGACACCGGTTATACAGGGACCTAAAAGCCCGTATCAAAGGGCCTGGTACCCCATACTCCCAGAGTACCCCCCGCAGGATTCCCCAAGGGACGCGGTCAAATGCCTTCTCCAAGTATACAAAGTACATGTAGACCGGTTGGGCAAAATCCCACGCACCCTCCAGGACCCTGCTTAGAGTGTAGAGCTGGTCCAGTGTTCCACGGCCAGGCCTAAAACCGCACTGCTCCTCCTGGATCCGAGGTTCGACTATCTGACGGATCCCTCCTCTCCAGAACCCCCGAATACAGTGAACCCTCGCTATAATGCGGTTCACCTTTCACGGTCTTGCTGCTTCACGGATTTGCATCGTGCATTGGGTTCTGCATTCTGATTAGCTAAACAGTCTCTCCAGTACAGTAAATATTTGTAAAAAATGTTTATACAGTATTTTTTTTTGTTAAACAAATGCTTGGGCCTGTAAAAAGATTTTGTTCTTTGGTTTGAATGTATTATGGAGTATTTCATTGTATAATAATTGTAAAAAAATAAAGGTTACTACTTGAGGATTTCGCCTATCACGGGTTCTTTTTGGAACGTAACCCCTGTGATAAACGAGGGTTCACTGTAGACCTTACCAGGGAGGCTTAAGAGCCTGATTCCCTGTAGTTGGAACACACTCAATGGCCCCCCTTTTTGAAAAGGGGGACCACCACCCCGGTCTGCCAATCCAGGGGAACTTCCCCGATGTCCACGCAATATTGCATTGTCGCATAAGCCAACACAACCCTACAACATCCAGAGCCTTAAGGAACTCCGGGCGAATCTCATCCACCCCTGGGGCCCTGCCACCGAAGAGCTTTTTAACCACTTTGGTGACCTCAGCACCAAAGATTGGAGGGCCCAACCCAGAGTCCCCAGGCTCTGCTTCCTCAGTAGAAGACATGCCGGTAGGATTGAGGAGGTCTTCAAAGTATTCCGCCCACCGACCCACGACATCCCGAGTTGAGGTCAGCAGCACACCACTCCCACAATAAACAGTGTTGGTGGCATACCGCTTTCCCCCCCTGAGACACCGGATGGTGAACCAGAATCGCCTCGAAGCCGTGCGGAAGTCATTCTCCATGGCCTCTCCGAATTCAACCCATGCCTGAGTTTTTGCCTCAGTGACCACCCGAGCTGCATGCTGATTGGACTGCCTGTACCCATCAGCTGCTTCCTGGGTCCCACAGGCCAAAAAGGCCCAATAGGACTCCTTCTTCAGCCTGACAGCATCCCTCACCGACGGTGTCCACCACCGGGTTCGAGGGTTGCCGCCGCGACAGGCATGACAACCTTGCGGCCTCAGCTCTGGTAAGCCGCTTTGACAATAGAGGCACGGAACATGGCCCACTCGGACTCAATGTCCCCCACCTCCCCTAGAACATGTTCAAAGTTCTCCCGGAGGTGGGAGTTAAAGCTCCGCCTCACAGGAGAATCTGCCAGATGTTCCCAGCAAACCCTCACAATACGTTTGGGTCTGCCAGGTCTGACCAACATCCTCCCCCACCATCGGAGCAAACTCACCACCAGGTAGTGATCAGTGGACAGCTCGGCCCCTCTCTTCACCCGAGTGTCCAAGACATGAGGAGACCCAGAGGAAGACCCAGGACATGCTGGAGGGACTAAGTTTTTCGGCTGGCCTGGGAACACCTTGAGATTCCCCCGGAGTAACTGACCCAATTGGCTGGGGACAGGGAAGTCTTGGCCTCCCTACTTAAGCTGCTACCCCCGTGACCTGACCCCAGATAAGCAGAAGGAAATAGATGGATGGATGGATGGAT
>NC_056520.1:18695013-18697328 GCF_014905685.2 Nematolebias whitei
CAGGAGGAGGAGGTGCATACCGGTGCAGGTCGAACCCCACCTGAGATCGGGGTGGAGGTGACCGCCTGGCGTCAGGAGGAAGAGGTGCAAGTGGGTGCAGACCCGTCCTTATCCCCCGGGTTGGGGGTGTTGAAACGGGGCTAAGGGGAGGAGGTGCAACAGCACCTGTCTGGGGTGGTTGTAGCTGACCCTGCTCGATTCTCAGGTCAGTTTGCTCCATTACAGAAATCCATTCTGTAGCTGTAGCTAACTTCTCCTCACAAGCTGCCAGACGCTCATTTGTTGACTGATTTTCATGTTGTAAAGTCAGCCAACTCCGGGTTATTAACCCCTTTTCTGCCTTGCAATCGGCCAGCTCCCTTAAAGCGGTTTGCAACCGTGCTTGTAACTCATTGTTATCTGCACACGCGTCTTGGTACGCTCGTTCCTTATCCGCAATCTTCTCCCCATATGATCGAGCCTGTTCTGACAGCTCTCTCTTCGAGAGGTCCTTATCAGTTTGAATCTTTTGTTTCAGCAACTCAGATTCACTTATCAGCTCGGCACACTTCTCCTCATATGATTGAGCCTGTTCTGACAGCTCTTTCTTTGAGAGGTCTTCAGCAGCCTCAAGGTGTTGCTGCAGCGACTCAGATTCAATCATCAATTCGTCACACCTCTCTTTTTCAGACCTATATCCGTTGAATAGCACGCCCTTTTCCACTACCAAACGGTCTAATTCCGCCTTCAGAAGCAGAGAGATTTTTGCTAACCGTACGCGGCTTGATTTTGCGTCTTCCTTCACTGTAGCTGCTTTTGATAAACTCCGCAGCTCCTCATGTCTTTGATCGTCATCAAGGTCTTGCAATTCCTCCAAAGTTTTGCCAAGAATTGAATTTGTCAAAATGTGTAAGGCTGTCTGGACCACATCCTCGGATTGTAAGGGGTCAGTGTTTCCCTCTCCGTCCGCCATTATCTGCTATTTAGAAATTAAATAGTAGATGTAAATGTTTAGGTGGTAAAATAAAATCAGAAAATCTCTTTTTCCTGATAAGCTTTACTCTTATTTAGTGATTTATCATTTAAACGTGCGTTATCTTCTAGCAAAATGAGTAAACTATTCAACTCTGTGAATATTTGTAACTGTATCTTATTTAAAAGTTTCTAAATTTTCATTATGTACCCGTTTCTCAAGGATTTACCAGTGAATAAAAATTTGTTTGGCAAAAGCTCTCAGCATAAATACCTTCATAACTTTTAAAATGCAGATAACAGTGTTTATCCAGCTTAGAGGAAGTTTGTTAACTCAAAAATTGCCTTTCAGGAAAATAAAAACGTTTAATGTCACTCTTCACCTAAAAACGAAGTGAAAACCTGTGATCCCACGTCTTCTCCACAAGATGTCAGCAGATCCTCAACAATTTTAACCCAGACACTGTTTTTGTTGTCCACTAGGGGTGCTATAACTTCCTGTGGCGTCCGGTCGTTAGCTTGTTAGCTAAAATTAGCATCGGCTTGCTTCGGTGAAAACCAACACTTCTGAACGGATTTTTCACACAAACGTGGCAAAATTTTTTCAATCAGACCTTATATCATGAAACATGAGTTTTGTGGAACAAAATTGCAGCCGTATTTAGAGAATTTAAGCACGGTAAAGCTCATTTCCGACTTGGGGGAAGTGACGTGACACGTCATCCATCCGGTCATTAGCTTGTTAGCTTAAAATTTAGCATCGCTAGCGTAGTTCAAAAGCACCATTTTATGACGGTCTTTAAACTCAAACGTGGCGAACTTTCAGCGAATATGCTTCGAATGAATGTAAACAGCGTTTCAGAACACAGCTTTAATGCGCTTTCCAGCGTTAAAAAGCAGATTTTATTCCCTATGAAAACGAGTCTTCATTTCCGGGTGACGTGATTGACACTTCCCTCATCCAATCAGAACGTCACACACGGTCTTTCTCAACCAATGACGCAGCGTAGGGGTGAGGGGAGGTGACGTCAGTCAACCTTTCTCAGCAAATCAGAGCTTTCCACAGCAGCAAACAACCAACCACGAAGCGTTAGCAATAACCAGCATGTTAAATTCAGCCTGAAGCTATTTCATCACTTATCGTCTTTTAAACCATCAAAATGCACTTTCTCTGCTAAAAATGTAACGAATCAACCCCCTGAGCTGCACAGAGAACGGCGCTCCGTGACAAAACGTCTTTCTAGCTATTTAAAACAACTCGTTCGAAGCTCCAGAACCGAGTCGGAACCAGAACCGAATCGGACCAGAACAGCGTCAGAACACAGTTTAAACAGAATAAAGCGTTTCCACAGCTCAAAGCCAGC
>NC_056520.1:18697428-18705799 GCF_014905685.2 Nematolebias whitei
TCCAAAGCAGCAAACAACCAACCACGAAGCGTATTCCCCAGCTAGCAAGTTAGATTAGCGTAAAATAGTTCGTCACTTTTTCGTCTTTTAAACCATCAAAATGCACTTTTTCTGTTAAAAATTGTAACGAAACAACCCCCTGAGCTGCACAGAGAACGGCGCTCCGTGACAAAACGTCTTTCTAGCTATTTAAAACAACTCGTTCGAAGCTCCAGAACCGAGTCGGAACCAGAACCGAATCGGACCAGAACAGCGTCAGAACACAGTTTAAACAGAATAAAGCGTTTCCACAGCTCAAAGCCAGCTTATGTTACACATACAGACGTACAATTCAGCTTTATAAAGACTCAATGACACAATTTCAGCTTTTAAAACATTGCCAGCGTAACACAAGCGCGCAGCTCCAATTGCGCTGCGTAAAGACGCACGGATTCAACTGTTATTTTACAACACATGCCAACATGAAAATCAATTAGCACACGAGTTACAGTCCATTTATGAGCACGTGACGGGCCACCAGTTGTAGATGAACAGATGCTGGGATATATTCATCATTTAACGCGAGTTCCTCATTTTTCTGGACTGAATAAAACGTGCACTGAATTTAAGGAAATGCAAAGTGAGACGTCATTTAAATTTGACCCATCAAAATGAATGCGGTCATTTATTTACAGAATCAAATTTAACATCAAACATTTACATTAATTTGGCAAATTATGAAAATAACAATATAAGCAATCAATCAGGAAAAATCATACGGCCATGATTTTTCCGTTGCTGCACCACAGACATTTATAAAACTGTACAACTATGATCTTTTACCCACACGGATGTGAATAAGCACTTTACACAGACATTTCTAAATATCTGGGAGAATTTCTACTTCATAGGAAAGTTTAAAGATGGAAAGAAGTTTAGAGGGAGTAAAGGATGGTGTGTGAGGGAAATTAAGTGTTTTCCAGAACCGACACTCTCCATCAGAAGCCCAGCTCGCCTCGGTACGCTTGGTAGGAAACTTGACCCATTACCTCTCTGATGATAATCAGCAGATATGGTGTTCCGTTAACGCTACCGGTCCAGCGTCTCCTTAGAATGGCTGTTGCCCGTCAGAAGTAGTGGCGAGGCTCTGTTCGACACACATTCACCTCAGTGGAAAATGTTATAATCCCATGGAACTCGGAAGAGCTTCGTTGTCATGTCAGGAACTCCAACAGCACTCCATCAGAACTTTAGCTCTCGTGTAGTTTACGAAACTCCCACAGAACTCTTGAAGTCTGACAACTCTCCAACTCTGTAACTCCGTGAGTCTTAAGTCACTCTGTGTACCTGTGAGTCTGTGAGTCTGTGTAGACCAGGAAGTACTGACATTTTAAAGACTCTTTCCCGGTTCACTTTTTGGGATTTTTCATTGGTCAGAAACGACCAGAAGGGGTGTGTTTTTGTGACGTAATAGGTTAGAGACAGCGAGAATTGTTATGGGACAGCTCAGAAATGTTCTCACAGACCGAGAGGGTTCTGTTTTGGCGTGCCTAAGAAACAGGTGCAAAACATCTCTATTTACGTCTGAGAGGATTCTTAAACATGACAGTTTTAACATAACAACTTGTTTTTCGTTTGACTGTAACCTTGTAAACGCACACACTTGCTCATTCAAAAGCAGAAATCAGAAAAATGCATAGTTACTCTGCAACAGCTTTTAACATGAGAATAAAAATCATTACTCAGTTAATGAAATTGATTAGTTCACTGCAACATCTAAAATGGTTTGAACTAAGACACTTTGATTATCAACATTTGTAAGATAGTAATGATAATAAAAAGAGAGTGTTCTTTTCACTTGAATCTTCAAGAAAGAAAGTCTCAGGATGGGTGAACCTGTATTTATGGATTCAAATACATGAAATGACAGCTTCTGTCCCACAAGGTTCTAAAGGTCAAGAGTTTTGACCTTAGACTGGGTTTCGACGTAGGCCTAGTCCACTACACTGATAAGATGATGGTCAGCCGGCACAGTTCTGATAAGCCTCCATAGAAGTTGGGGGTGGGGGGAGGTCGATAGATGAAGCTTTTCCTTCGTTTACACATTTTCCAGGAGAAATGGATAAGTTGGCCTGTTTCGAGGCCAACTGGGGATTCAGATACAGATAATCCACAATTGTTGATTTATTCAGGCAGACTATTTTTCCTTGTCAGCCTCGAGTCTTACTGGTACTTTCAAGATCCGAAATGGCCAGATTAGGGTGCATTCTACTGGTCCGTGCTTACAAGCCTTGTAGAATCTAAGAAACGTTATTAATTGGAAAATCTGTTTTATAATAAGGCCCAAGCAAATATGTCTTTTAACTTACAACAACTGTGTTCAACAGAACTTGTTTTTAACAGATTCTGAGATAGTACTTGAAGTTTACCTAAGAGTGCTTGTTTATCTTTATCTAAAAGTACCAGGAATTTCTGGGCGCAAGATCAACTGCTTGTATAAGACTGTTTCCCATCAGAACTGTTTTAACAACTAGAGTGTTTATGTCAAGCTGACCTAAGAAGAATTTGTTTCTCAAGTGTTTTCCTAAAATGGGAAAGGACTGATAAAAGTAACACAACCCTCTGACGTCAATGAAAGGTATAAATAAGAACAGAACTATGTTGAGACAGGGGTTCTGTCTTTTGAGGTCTTGAGGTATTCTAGCTGTTCCACCTTAGAGGTAAAGCTTCAAATAAAATCCCATTTTGCTGTCAAACAGAACCAAGGTGTCTACTGTTTTATTTAATGAACCCAAAAGTATTTAATGTAGTAGCCACTACAGCCTCTTCAAGGTCGTTTCATGTTGACAAGTCCAAAGCCGCAGGTGGCCTGCGATTCAAATCACTTTCATCTTATGGTTTAGCTCGTAAATCAGCTGATTTTGAGTCCTCAAAGCACGAACCAACCTTCACATAGACAGCAGCCTGACGAGGGCCAAATTAGCTGCGGCCGTCTTCTTTGTATGTTGATAAACCAGGAACCAGACTTTCCAAAAAGAAGGAAACCTGTTATCATAAATCCAATTATATGCAATTTCGGCGTCCTCAACCGATAGCAGAGGTAGACACATCACATTCCACTCCCCAGAGATATATCCAGCTGCACATGACGTCCGAGCTGATGAGGGTTCTCCAGGACCCTGTCGCTTTTTTGAAAAGATTTTGTCATTTGCGTCGAAAGTCCAATTATTCAGATCCATAATAGTAGTTTTCATTTCGGAAGATGTGTAAAAATAGGAGCTTCGATACACAGACAGAGAGCAAAAAACGCAGGAGGAGAACAGGGAGAGGGAAGAGAATGCGTGCGCCTCATTCCAGAGCGAGTGAAGAAAAGAAAATAATAATAATAAAATAAATCAATAAACTAATGAATAAATAATGAATGATTTAGAGAGTGCAGCAATAAACAGACTTTTTACTATTGTTCCAAAGCCAGCATTATTTTAATGTTATCTTGCTGCAGTCGTTCATTTCAGACATTTTCTTGCAGAATGATTTCATTGCTTGTGCTACAGTAAATTGCATTTTAACCATGTATTTTATTTTTTAAGAGTTTTTTTTGTTGTTGTTGTTGCATGTTTAAATAAACAATGATTTAATTTAACTTCACCCCAGAAAGACTGACAAACAGATTTTTTTTTTTTTTTTTAGTTTATGATTTTTTTGGCTTTGGTGTTCCCCGACTAACTTCAGCAGTTCTTTTTACTTACAGAGGAAGTCAGAGGTCAAGTGCGTCTGATCTAAAACCCCCCACTCTTCACAGACAGTGGTTACTGTGTGTATACAATTCATGCAGTGCAATGCATTCACATTTCCTGTTTTTCTCCGTTGGTACATAATGATACTAAAAGTTCATGACATCTGCAAAGCTGCAGCGGAGTCAGGTTTTAGAGGTCAATAAAATGGATTTAATCAGCATGATTAAGGGAGATTAGAGATGAGTCAGCTCTTCTGTCACAGCTGCAAATTCAGCAACTTCTTGCAAGTTTTGCATTTTATATCTTAGACCTTTTACAATTTATATTTTTGCTGTTGTTGGATGTAACTGGGACCCTGTGTACACAATTTTATCTTACCCCATGTACCACATGTGGTGCAAATGACAATAAAGAACCTTGATTTTATTAGCAAGATGATCCAGGTTCAATCACTGCCACTTAAGACGCATTGCACTGCACATGAAGTCAATGAGTCATCCTGAAGCTGAATGCTCTTTGTGAGACGTGGGATGAAACTCAAAATGTAAACAGTGATTCTTAATGAACTTGCAAATTTTATGTCCATTCAAGGTGCAGTGATTTGGGAAAAAATCAACAACATTGCTAAATCCAGAATGGTCAGCTGTGCTTAAAAAAGCCTGACACAAGCTGTAGAAATCAACGGTTCAGGTTTAGCTTAATTTAATTACTCAAATACATTATATATTTTAATGAGCATGTTATGTTTCTATCTGCAAAACATAAACATGTATTAAAGTACTAACTTGTACTGCCAGCGAGCAATTGAAATGGAAATGGAAAAACTGTTCAATATGAGAATGGTCTTGCTTTTTATTTTCGACTTTGCAGAATCTGAAAATGTTAAAAGGGGCTTCATGATGTCATTTTTAATAGCAACATAATAACCCAGGGTTCAGAGTAGCACGTTTTGAAAAGTCTCAGACCAGGTAAAAAAGGTAGGTGGTTTTATTAATGTGAGTGTAGAAGGGGCCCACCACCAGCAAGAGGGGCCATATGAGTCGGATGCGTGAAGACATGGGCAGTGGCTGAAGGCGGGGGCTTTGGCGCCTCTTGGGACATGGACTGTGACCTCTCTGGTGGGGAAAGAGCCTGATCTTGTGCGTGAGGTTGAGAGGTACGGACATGTTATAGTTGGGCTCACCTCAATGCACAGCATGGGCTCTGGAACAAATCTCCTTGAGAGGGGCTGGACTTTTTTCTAATCTGGAGTTGCTCAAGGTGAGAGGTGCCAATCTGGTGTGGGTCTACTTGTAGCCCCCGACGGTGCCTTTTGCAGCATACTGAGATGTTTTAAGCTCTGCTACAAAACAGTATTAGAGAAGCTGTCAGTTCGTTTTTTCTTTTAAAGCAGCCTAACGCTATACTAAAAATAAATAAAGAGAATAGCAGCTGTTGTGTGACAGACTGCTGGGATGTGACTCTTTAACTGGTGCGTTCTGATAAGTTTAAATCTGACAGTAGTGACGCTTGGGACTAAAATATGTTGTTGTTTTTTTTTTTTTTATCCAGGCCACATTTTAAATAGTTTTTGGTAAAATTATTAAACCACAACTAGCTAACTTGTTGAGTGAAATTCTAGTTTTGAACCTGCAATAAAAGTTGCCCTTTATCTTAACAAAAATTAAAATTATAGTGTACAGGTAGTTCAATTCTTATAATAAAAAAAAGTTTATTATAGCAGTGTGTTACACACTTGCAGAATTTAGGTTTCACTCTGACTTGAGGATTTTTTGAGCCTGAGTAACAGCACGACTTGCAAAATACTGAAACTGAACTACTATCAAGAGCAATACCAAAAAGTTTCAACTAATTTAGGTTATTTTTGCACAAGTACAGTGAAATATAGAACATTTATGAAGATGCTTGGAGTTTTTGTTTTGTACTCTTCTCACTGGGAGAAGACCCAGGACTCCAGGTCAGACCCAGAACTCACTGGAGGGATAGTATGTCCTCTCTGGCCTTAGGGTCCCCCTGGAGAGTATCGCTGAAGAGATTGCTCCAGCAACTCGACCACAGATAAAGCAATAAATAAAGCAATAAAAGATGGATGGATGGATGGATGGATGGATGGATGGATGGATGGATGGATGGATGGATGGATGGACTGAAATAACCCAAGTTGACAAAGCAGATGGCCGCTTGTCCTGAGCCTGGTTCTGCTGGAGGTTTCTTCCTTTTAAAAGGGAGTTTTTCCTTTCCACTGTTGCCACTGTGCTTGCTCAGGATGGGAGACTGCAACAAAGTGAAGTTTCAACTTGTCTGCTGGATTCCTTAGATAGAGAACTTTACTAATTGGCTTTTCTATGTATGTGAATGTTCCTGTTCAGTGCTCTGAGACAACTTTGTTGTGAATTAGCGCTATATAAATAAACTGAATTGAACTGATATGAAAGTTCATGCTCAGTCATCCAGGTACAAAATCCAGTAATGGTCAATCAGGTCATTTGGACAGTTTCTTTATTTTGGAAAGACGTTTCACCCTCTATCCGGAGGGCTTCATCAGTCTGAGGAGTCCCAAGTAAAGTGTTTTCCCCACTAAGCAGTACACTCCTTTAGTGGACCAACCAGTTTGCTGGTGATAAGATGGTTTCTGGGTCTCCTCAGACTGATGAAGCCCTCCGGATAGAGGGCGAAACGTCTTCCCACAAAAAAGAAACTGTCCAGATGACCTGATTGACCATTATTGAATTGAAGTGAATTTAGCTGATGTTCGGGCTAATTGCTCTAGATAGTTAGTTCCTCGTCAGTCGTGGCATAGGTCCTGGAGCATGGGGTATGAAGTTTTTGTCCCGTCTAGGCTAACAGCTACCCAAACGGTTGATTGTTTTTCAGGATTATAATCAACTCTTTTTTAAAATAAAACACATTTCCTCAAAACATTTAGGTTCTTTCCACAACCTAAGAGGAATTATAAAAGGTACTTCCTGATCCTTGTTGGTTTTGTAAACACAAGAGATACATATTCATCATGATGAGTGTTGAGTAAATAATTTTCATGAGGACATACCGTATACTGGCTCGGGCTGTTCTTGGGCTTTTATTTTGTGAGTAATTCACTTATCATTACATCCTGCTCCCCTTTGCTATCAGACTGAACAGCGTAACACATGTTTCCTGCTGACGTACTAGTTATTTATTGCTCATTTACAGTAATAACTTTCAACGATTCCCTGGGGCCAGTCAGTATCATGTTCAGACAAGTACTGATGGTGTAATGGTAACTTAGAGTGGACCCAGAAACCGATACCACGGTTTTGGTGATTAAATTTACCCAACGTGATCAGAAACATTCAAAGAAACAAATTTGCACTTTTGAATTTTTGTTGAATTTAGACGACTCAGCGCAAATAACTCCAATTAGAGGGAAATAATGAGAAGGTGGAGTGAAGCGAAAGAGACACATTTGTCTTTTGAAGTGTCAAGTGCTGCCAAAATAAGCTTTAGCCAATATTTATGATGTAGTTTAAGATGGACAAGTCAATTAGGAATACAAATGTACTTTTTGTTTTGTAATCTTGTTTTACGGTAAAAAAAAACGGACTGGATCTGGTCTTAAGTGAGGATTTCCCCCAACAAGCGTTACTTTAAGTGTTGAAATCACGAGTGTGAGAATATGGTGATCACGCACTTGGTGTTAAAACCACAACATAATAAATAATATGAGGGAACTTCTGCTTTTACGTTTTTGTTTTTTTTTCCCCTCCGACCATTAGAAGTGACTGGAATTAGGTCGGTTAAAGAATTACTTTGCAGCAGTACATTAAGTCTTTACTGGATGTTGCGACAGCGAGAATCAAAATGGTGAAACATTTGTGAAGTTTCAGATAAAGTGTGAAATTATTTATGTATTTAGATCTTTATAAAGTCAGCACTTATTGATATAGCCGTGATCAAATAAATTCTTAAATAAAATGTTTTTAAATGCTTAATTTTCCTCATCTGCTCATGTAGAATAATACTTCATACTCTTTTTTTTTAATCTAATTTATTTAATACATGTATATTTCAGTGTACTTTTATGTTTTTATACATTTATGTGAAAAATATCATATTTATCATTTCAGACATATGACTACTTCTGTGGTGCTTTGTTGTTGAGCAGAGAAGTGTTTCAAAAATCCCACTGTTGATAGTTATTGAGAAACCACGCCCACTTTTTAGTTTCATTTTCATTATTAGTAGATAAAGGCTGCTCAGAGGCAAAACAGAAAGTCATCTGCAGCAGAGGCAGGATGGTGCTGGTCCTGATATTTGTTGTTTGTTTGGCATTTAAAGGTAAGTGACTCTAACAACAGAGGGTTTTATTACTGCTGAGCATATTTTATTACCGTACTATACTGAGACAAGAAAAAAGTTTTTTGTTGTTGTTCTTTCTTTTTCTGACACCTTTGTAATGGTTCATATCATCATATTTTTATGTTGCATACAAACATACTTACATAATAATTCATTATATTAGTATATTGAAAATTTACCATTTTTTTGTTATATGAAATATTAGTTGTTGTTAATTATGTTGCCCATATAAATGTATGTATATTTATGTATGTATGTATGCATGTATGTATGTATGTATAATGTATGTATATATATATACATACATTATACATACA
>NC_056520.1:18705899-18709085 GCF_014905685.2 Nematolebias whitei
TCTAAACAATGTTTAAAAAAAAATTAAACGCTCTAAAAGAGCACAGCATGTCATTTCAGCTCTCTGTCTTCGGCTGCTCTCTGCCATCTGCCCGCGTTCTTGGCCACGCCCACTTCTCCAATCTGCTCGGCTGCATGAAAAAGCTTCTCCTACTGCTGTGGGCTACATACAGGTGCTAAATTATTTTAAATAATTTATTTAAAATAAAGCATCTATGCCGATCCTGCGGCTCGTCCATCAATCAGCCAATCGTGTCACGTCCAATCTTTTTTTGAAAAACAGCGATAGAGCGAGTCGGCGAAAAACGAACCGCAAAGTAGCGAGGGACTACTGTACATCAACATATGAGCGAAAGCTGTTTCTTATAAAGCAGCTTAGCTTTAGCTTATTCACTTGCAGTTGAAAAAAAAAAAAAAAAAACCACAAAATTTAAAGTGCAGCTTAGATGTTGGGAAGCTGATCAGGTTATGTATTCTCTTCTTTGCTTCTTCTTTAATCTGCCAGAAAGAGAAACCAACAGAGTTAAACATACTGTAGGTAAAACATGTGAGCTGCTGGTGCTGATAAGGACTCTAAATCAATATTTAGTAGGTGCTTTTCACATGAAGTGAAATATCTTACCTCCCTCGGATCACAACAGCTGCCACAATGATGCAAACGATGGCTATTAAAGGAATGATGACCGCCACCATCTTGTGTTCCCCTGAAGAGAAACAACACCAAGTCAGTCTGCGCAGAAATGACGTCACTCGTGGTTCTCAAAAACAGGAAGCTGGGAATTCCACACTGTGGTGCTTTTACTTTTAAATTCAAGAACTGAATTGTATGATTTGTTCAGAGATCCCCCTGAAAGACCCCCGCTGGGAGCAGCGCGTCAGTGTTGTGTGACGTGGGGTTTCCTTGAACATGAAACCAGAGTCAAAGTGAAACTGAAGCTTTGGTGAGTCACAGCTCAGCTGATTAAAAGGAAACACCATTGAGTCCCAGTATTGGTCTTTTCAGTTCTGGGCTGTCTTGGTACAAGATAACCTTTGATTGTTGCTTTTTCTTTTTAAAGAAATGAAGCTAAGAACAGGTGAATGGCAGGGATTTCCTTACTTCCTGGTTTGTTTGAATGGTTGGACGTTAATGTGGGTTTGCAGGTTCTTTGTCGTCACTACCAGGCAACGAATATAGGTCAGTGAAGCTCACTGGGAGTTTCAAGCTGACGTCTCGGTAGAGATGACACCTCTGGGACTTCCTTAAGCCACAATCCGGTATTTATTGGTGTAACAACTAACCAAACCCTTCCCGTTAGTGTGTATAAAGAATATCTTAATCTGAACTTCCAAAGTAGCGCCACTCCCTTCTGTTGTAATCTGATTTTAACAAGATTAAAGCACCACCTACGGTAGCGATACAATTTCAAATACGAAGGAAAAGTCCCGCGTGCGTACCCCTGTCTTTTATCTCCTCTAGGTGGGTTGATAAAAAGAGCGTTTCCCGTCTTTCTCCGAGCTTGTCTTTGTTCAGCAGACAGTCCACGTGTCCGGTCCACTCTGCAGGAACGTGCACCGTGATGCTGCTGCTGTTGGTGATTGTGTTGTCGCCGTTCATGTTTAGTTTAGACGACGTTAGGGTTACGGTGGCGCCAGGCGAGACGTCCCAATCAATGGACGGGGTTGGTCTCCCTGTGGCCGAGCAGCTGAAGACTTCCTGTCTGGCCTTTCCTTCTTGTTCGTTGCTGTGATCGTGGCTTGTGTTCACCCTGGATATCCCTTTAAGGAAAATGGGGAATTTGTCACTTTGTCACCCCAAGAAGACAGAAACAATTTATTGTACTTTGTCTCGGTCATCGGGAAATTATTATCTACCTTGTACCGTGAGGCACATCTGCTTCCTTTTGGACCCGTCGGGATAAACGTTAAAAGCACAAATGTAGCATCCTTCATCTTCCCACGTTATGTTCCTCAGAAGGATGGACGATGAGTTGAGAGACCTTTCTTTAAAGGCGACTTTTCCTTTATAGGGTTCGTTGACCTGCTCTCCAAAGTGTTTGCTGAATGTGGCCAAGTTCTCTATTCTTTCATCCGTGGATGGCCTGTGCCAAGTAACCTGAAGCACACCTGCCGGGAAGGCAAGAAAAAAAGGAAGTGCAAACAGTTATTACATCATAGGTGACCTTTTTAAAGAGGTGTTCATTTTTAGAAAGTATCCCAGCTGGGGATGTTTCAGTGACTGGAGGTTTTACCTGTTGGAGGTGAGACGGTGCAGTTGAACTGCGCCTCGCCGCCATATTGGGCTGCTAAACTTCCATGCCCGGTAATTTGATAGGTGTTGGCTGAAAATAAAACGGATGCAACGTCAGCAAGAATGCACTGTAGGGAAGATATCTGATTTATGATTTTCAGTCAGGTGTGACAGATCTTTGACCAAAGTTACAAAATAAAACACATCTGTTCGGTGGTAATAAAAACTAAAAGGGTTTACAGTATATGGCAGTCCCTCGCTACTTCGCGGTTTGACTTTCACGGACTTGCTCTTTCGTGGTTTTTCAAAGTAAGATTGAACACGAGAAAAAAAAAATCTACAGGACACACGATTGTCAACTTTAATATTAGTCGCGTGATTGGGACAGTACTGGATACTGTACAGTAAAAAGTTAATGAAAAAATAAAATACTTCGTCCAGGCACCACCATTTTGTAGTTTTCTCTCTATAAGCACTGTATCCCCGCTCATAGCGACCACATTTCCCAGAAGCCCCGATGCCCTCTGCTGAAATACTAGACGTAAAGTTTTGATCTGATCCCAAAAAAATTGGCGCTTATTAGAGTGACTTTGCAGGTCCCTGGTTCAAACCCCGGTCCAGGGGCCTTTCTGGGTGGAGTTTGCATGTTCTCTCCGTGCATGCGTGGGTTTTCTCCGGGTACTCCGGTTTCCTCCCACAGACCAAAAACATGCATGTTAGGCTGATTGGTAACTCTAAATTGTCCCTAGGTGTGAATGAGAGAGTGAATGGTTGTTTGTCTCGTTTGTCTCTATGTGTCCCTGTGATGGACTTGCGACCCGTCCAGGGTGTACCCCGCCCCTCGCACAGTGATTGCTGGACATGGGCACCAGTGACCCCCCGTGACCCAAAATGGAATAAGCGGGTAAAGATAATGGATGGATGGATGGATGGATGGATGGATATATATATATATAT
>NC_056520.1:18709185-18730667 GCF_014905685.2 Nematolebias whitei
TGACGGACCCACGTGGTCCTTCGACCCCTCCTGGCTACTCAACACTCAGTCGTCACAAGCTACAACTGAGGTAATGGCAGTCACACGTGCACAAGCTGCAGCTAAACCTGCTGATAACACAGTTTCTGTGCGCCCAATGCTGACTGACCCAGACATCATCCAACTTCAGAAGTTGGATCCTGCAATTAACTCGATGATGCTGTATCTGACTGACCCAGACAAATACACTCCATCGAAAGACGAGCTGGATTCCAATCCAGACCTCAAAGTCCTCTTTCAGCTGCGCAAACAGCTAAAACTACTCAAGGGCATCCTAACTTTTGCTCATGGACGGACGTCCTCACCTGTGTTCGTGGTCCCCCATGACCACAGGGGGGTGATGTTAGTCCATGCACATGACCTTCCGTCCGCAGGACATAAGGGTGACAATGCCACGCTGAAAGCATTAAAACAGATTGCTTATTGGCCTGGAATGAAAAAGGATGTCAAGGACTACATAAAAGGGTGCCTGATCTGTGGCCAGTTTCAACCATCCAGACCACTTTCTTTCTTGAAGATTCAAGTGAAAAGAACACTCTCTTTTTATTATCATTACTATCTTACAAATGTTGATAATCAAAGTGTCTTAGTTCAAACCATTTTAGATGTTGCAGTGAACTAATCAATTTTATTAACTGAGTAATGATTTTATTCTCATGTTAAAAGCTGTGCAGAGTTTATGCATTTTTCTGATTTCTGCTTTTGAATGAGCAAGTGTGTGCGTTCCAAGGTTGGACTCAAACGAAAAACAAGTTGTTATGTTAAAACTGTCATGTTTTAGAATCCTCTCAGACGTAAATAGAGATGTTTTGCACCTGTTTCTTAAGGCACGCCAAAACAGAACCCTCTCGGTCTGTGAGAACATTTCTGAGCTGTCTCATAACAATTCTCGCTGTCTCTAACCTCTTACGTCACAAAAACACACCCCTTCTGGTCGTTTCTGACCAATGAAAAATCCCAAAAAGTGAACCGGGAAAGAGTCTTTAAAATGTCAGTACTTCCTGGTCTACACAGACTCACAGGGACACGGAGAGACACACAGGTACTCAGAGTTGGAGAGTTGTCAGACTTCTAGAGTTCTGGAGTTCTGATGGAGTGCTGTTGGAGTTCCTGACATGACAACGAAGCTCTTCCGAGTTCCATGGGATTATAACATTTTCCACTGAGGTGAAGGTGTGTCGAACAGAGCCTCGCCACTACTTCTGACGGGCAACAGCCATTCTAAGGAGACGCTGGACCGGTAGCGTTAACGGAACACCATATCTGCTGATTATCATCAGAGAGGTAATGGGTCAAGTTTCCTACCAAGCGTACCGAGGCGAGCTGGGCTTCTGATGGAGAGTGTCGGTTCTGGAAAACACTTAATTTCCCTCACACACCATCCTTTACTCCCCCTAAACTTCTTTCCATCTTTAAACTTTCCTATGAAGTAGAAATTCTCCCAGATATTTAGAAATGTCTGTGTAAAGTGCTTATTCACATCCGTGTGGGTAAAAGTCATAGTTGTACAGTTTTATACATGTCTGTGGTGCAGCAACGGAAAAATCATGGCCGTATGATTTTTCCTGATTGATTGCTTTGTTGTTATTTTCATAATTTGCCAAATTAATGTACATGTTTGATGTTAAATTTGATTCTGTAAATAAATGACCGCATTCATTTTGATGGGTCAAATCTAAATGACGTCTCACGTTTGCATTTCCTTAAATTCAATGCACGTTTTATTCAGTCCAGAAAAATGAGGAACTCGCGTTAAATGATGAATACATCCCAGCATCTGTTCATCTACACCGTCACAGTCACCAACACCAACAATACAGTCACTGTCACCACCACAGCTGTGCTGTCAGGTCTCCATGACGACAGCTTTCAGGATACATACATACAGGTTGGATGTGCAGCCAGAGTGGACTCTGGTCCTCAGGTGGAGGTGGTGAAGAGGATCGCTAAGCTCAGACCGACGACGGCTGATGATGGTGAGGAACTGTTTCCAAGTTTCTGATTATCGGATGAATCGTTTTTATACTAATGTTCAACGTTTTACTTGTCAGAGTTGGAGAAAAATTCGGAGTCAGATCAGACACGCTACAGTAAGTTCTTATCCACTTGCTTTATGTCATTCTCTCTAAAATATATTGGTTGAGGTGAACATCTACTTTTTGTTGTGGTTTCTTCACAGGATGGAGTTTTATCGTCTCATTATGTGTGTTTTTGGCAACCTTTGTATTCCTCTTTACCTACTACAGACACAGAAACCACACTCACAACAGGTATTTACTTCAACTTGTCCATGTTGTTTCTCAGTAATGTCTCAATCGACTGATAAGTGTTTGTGTATTCACTGTGATCTATAGTGAGCTTGAGCTGAATGAGACACCGACACACTCAAACCAAGACACTCCAAGGTAAGAGTCTATTTGTTCTATTTCTAAGTTACACTCAGTTACTTGTGTTTATCGAACACATCAGACTTTTTATGAGTTTGTTCTGTGTAACTGTCTGTGGTAATAAAAAGGTTTTGAACCTTTTTTTCATCAGATTAAAATAAAACAGTCCTCTCTGTTCCTCCTCAGCACCTTGAGTTTCTTTTATCTCCCAACTACTTATGAAAGAATTAACAGCAGCAGAACAAATTATGTCTGGTTTATTCAATCTCGCATTTACCTTTTGCCTTTTTTTTAATTAATTTTCAACAGTAACGTGTACTGATATTAGGGCTGGGCGATATGGACCAGATAAATCGCAATATACGATATATATATCGATGTTTTTTTAAAGATAAATTGCGATATATATATATGTATACACATCAAATTTTTTTTAAGATAAATCGCGGTATACGATATATATATCGATATTTTTTAAAGATAAATCTTGATATACGATATATATCTCTATTTGTTTAAGATAAATCGCGATATACGATATATATATATATCTCAATATTTTTTTAAGATAGATCGCGATATACGATATATATATCTCAATATTTTTTCTTTCCATAGATAACAAAAATATATTTCTGAGTCAAAGCTTTGTCCCACATTGTCACACAGGCACAATTATTAACTACAAAATAAATGTCTAAAAAAAAAAAAGAACTATTTACATATATTAACATTTGGTTTTTAGACATTTATTTACATATATTAAATAATAATCCTCTCCATCTGTCGCCTTCACGACGTTAGTAAGCGTGTGTGAAGCAGCACGTGAGGGAGAAGGAGGGACCGCGTGAAGTTGGACGGGCAGAAAAAGAAGAACTGCTGTACACAGATTTTCAAGTCTTACAGTGAGGGGTGGCGCGACATTAATAAATCAGCAGCTTATCATATCACTAAAGACACGGTCCTTAGCGGCTAACAAGACGGCTAACTTTAGCTGTCTTGTTCCACAGTTGAGACTGGGACCGTGTCTTTAGCGATCAAAGCTGCTTCTCTATTAATTAGGGGTGTAACGGTACGCGTGGGTGTACTGAACTGTTTCAGTTATTTTCTCACTTATTAAAATTTTATTAACGAAGAGATTTTGCGCCACGGAACTAACGTTCCTAAGCGTGTTTCAGCACGGCTCTATTAACTTGCAGCACGCGCAGCATTAAGTCAAGTCCGCTTTATTTATAGAGCACATTTAAAACAGAACCCGTTATCAAAGTGCTTAACAACAACAACAATCAATGAGTAAATTAAAGAGAAAAATATATAAGCATATATATATATATATATATATATATATATATATATATTTATACACAATACACTAACAATAATAACTGAAGAATTAATAAAAAGCATTTAAAACATAGGGTCACAGATTAAAAAAACACTAGATCAATTTACACTGTGTGAAATGCCTGAGAGAACAGATGTGTTTTAAGCAGGGATTTGATGTGAGGAAGGGAGGTGGCCTGCCTGATGTTGGGGGGCAGGTTGTTCCACAGTTTGGGGCCCATGACTGAAAAAGCCCGATCTCCTCTGAGCTTCAGTCTTGTTTTTGGAACAGCCAAAAGCAGCTGATCTCAGGGCCCGAGAGGGAACGTAAGGTTCCAGAAGCTCAGAGAGGTAAAGGGGTGCGAGGCCATTTAGGCATTTGAAGGTCAACAGAAGAATTTTAAAAACTATCCTCGTACGAACAGGGAGCCAGTGAAGGGAGGACAGAACTGGAGTAATATGCACCATTACCATTAGCAGCCTAGCATCTCGTTGCGGTCTCCTGTTTGGGAACATCATGGCGTTGTTGTTAAAAGACAAGCGAACAAATCCAAAGCTGTGTGTCGACGTTGTTTCCCGGAGATCGGATCTGCAGCAGCAACACGTCTAACTCGTTAACGCGCTTGAAACGACATCATCCGAACGTGAACGTCTCTTCTCGCAGCTTGGTGCAAACACCGATAACAGCAGCATTTAAAAACAACCTTCGTCAGGTCATTCAGATCGGTCCAGAGCAATAACACAAGCGGTAGGAGTTTTTAAAGCTCTGGATCTACGTCCACATGTTGTTGTTGCGTAGACTTTAAAGTTATTGAGCCCCGCTATGACATCATGTCAACACTTCAGCCAAAAAGTTGTAGCAGCACTTTATGAAAAAGATGATGATAACTTAAAAGTCTTTGCTATTTTACGCTGGGTAACACCATTCTGGTATTGCTGCACTATCTTTCTGTGCAACAATGGTGGAATTGGTGATCCTCTTACCATCTTGGCTTCTGAGAGACACTGACACTCTGAGAAGCTCTTTTTATACCCAATCATGTTGTCAATTGACCCAATTAGTGTTCGTTATATGCTCAATTTCCTTTTTCCAGCCACTTATTTCTCCTTGTCCCAACTTTTTTGGGGATTTGTTGACACTGAAATTTTGAATCAACATATTTTTCCTTTCAAATGTTACATTTACTCAGATTAAACTTTTGATCTGTCATCTACGTTATATTACGATTGAAATATTGACATTTGCCATCTCCACATCATCGCGTTCAGTTTTTATTCACAATTTGTTTAGTGTCCCAACTTTTTTTGCAATCCGGTTTGTAAAACATCCGTCCATTAATTTTCTTTACCTACTTTTTACTTTGTGAAGGAGCTCCAGCCCGTCTCCATTTGGGAGGCGCTCTCTAACAAACATGTTCCGTCTTTGTTTTAAGGGCCGAAGCTCGTCAGACCTCGGAGAGCAGTGAAGTCAGAAAACGGACACCTCCTGAGAATAGTGGACAAAACAAAGAAAAGTCGTCGCCAGGACCATCAAGTCGACTTGACTTTAACAGTGAAGACTGATAACATCGAGTCACTCACCAAACTTTCAAAACAAGAACAAGGCAGCTAAACTTTTTCTAAAGTGCTTCGAAACTTTAAACGCTTATTATAAAACACTTGGTTTTGTATGAACGGTATGTTTTTTTATTTATTCATTTTGAATGTTCACCCACGAGAATATTTTTCCTGCAACATTTACTTGTTAAATAACAACTGTTTTTTCTACATTTTTAAATAAAACAAAATTGAGCTGTTAAAACTGGCGTGTGTGTGTGTTCGTATTTAGATCATTTTATAACATCCTAGCATTTCTCTGCATATTTTCAAATATGTGTGGTCACATGCAATATATATCCAGAACTCGTGTCCAGCATGTGTTTTGTTAGTGGCTCAACTTTTATTTATTATTTGAGCTCAATGATCGTAAAAAAAAAATGAAATGTAGCCTTTTTTTTTGTCGGCTGATGTTGATCAGCTGTGGTAGCCATCTTCAATCAGATAATTTCAAAAATTCAACATCTACCAATTACTTTCTGAAAGTTTCATTTAAATCTAACCAGTGGGTCGTGAGATATTTTGCTAACAATTTGTGCTAATTTTAAGCAAACATATTGTGTGGCGAGCAGAACTACTGTATATGTTCTGAGTACCACACCTAATTCTTGCTCAATATCTGTAAAATCAGCTGAATTATAACCATTTTTGTGTTTTCCAAGATCAGTTAGCTGTGGCGGCCATCTTGAATTGAGTTGACTTCTTAACGTTATTTGTTGTAGACGTAGCCTACTGTAGTGAACTAGGCCTGATGTCAAGACCTTGACCTTAAGGACCATATGGGACAGAACTTGTCATTTCATTGATTTGCATCCAGAAATACAGGTTGACCCATCCTGAGACTTTCTTTCTTGAATTAATCAAGTGAAAGAAGACTATTCTCTATTATCATTACTATTTTACAAATGTTTTGATAATCAAATTGTGTTTTAGTTCAAACCATTTTTAAATGTTGAAGTGAACTAATCATTTAAATCAACTGTGAAACAGTAATAACGATTTTTAATCCTCATTCAAAGAAGAAATCAGGTTAATGATGCATTGTCTGATGTTCTGTCTTCAATGAGCGAAGTTGTAAGTGTCGAAGTTCAAGTTTCGGTCAACTGAAAGTTTACTGAAAAGAAATGTCATGTTTAACTTTTACAGCAAGATACTGGAGAATTGGCTCCACGAAGTCTGGTTTCTTCATAATATCTTTTTGTCTGTTCTTAAACGATCTTAATCTTTTCCTTGACTTTTCATAACACCTTACATCACAAAACACACCTCTGTTTTGGTTCATTGACCAATCAGAAACTCCCAAATGAACCGGAAATAGAGCTCTTTAAAATGTCGGTACTTCCTAGTTCAACCCAGTTTGAGTCGACAGTAGAGTTTGGAGGCGAGGTTGGGGAAACAGGAAAATCCTGACATGACCACAGAGCTCTTCCGAGTCTTATGGGATTATAACATTTTCCACCTCTGGGTGGAACTCTGACGGACTCCACTCATGTGAGCCCAACCGAGAGGTGAACTTTTGTTGATGAAGTACTGCCACCACTCCGGACGGTTCTCTGCCATCCTACGGAGACGCTGGACCGGTAGCGTTAACTGAACTCCATATCCGCTGATTCATCTTCAGAGAGGTTTACTACCGAGCGTACCGAGGAAAGCTGGGTTCGAATGGAGGGTGTCGTTCTGTTCAACACTTTCCCTCACACACCATCTCCCTCCCTCTAAACTTCATCTTTCCATCTTTAAACTCTCCTATCTGCTAGCAAATTAATCCAGATATTTTTAGAAATGTCTGAAGCAAAGTTTTCACCACCGCCGTGTGGTAATACCTGCCGTTCTGCTGGAAGTGAGAACAATCGCTGCATTGTTTACCACTCCTGTAAAACTGATTAATAAGCTGTCGTTATTTTCAATTTTTGCCAATTAATGTAAATGTGTGATGTGTTAAACTTGATTCTGTTAATAAATGACCCACTGTCTTGGTGAGTCAAAGATAATTAACGTCTCACGTCCACATTTTATTAGATTCAGATGCACGTCATATACAGTCCAGAAAAATGAAAGAATCCGTTTTAACAGTATGAATATATATCAGTATATGTACATACTACACTACATTCATCATTTCTTTTTCTAGTTTAATAAGTTACATGCAGAGGTTCCTGAGATATTTTGATATCAGACGGACAGGTAAAAACATCACTGCAGCTGGAGATCCTTATCAAACTGATCAACAGCAATGATTCTGTAGATTGCATCGTGAAGTACCACACCATGGCCACTTGATGTTGCTCTCAACCAATTCATTATATTGTGGTTTTATTTCAATAATGTAACAATTTTCAGTAACTGAAATAGGACTACTTCCTTGCCAGGTGGTATTACAGTAAATAAAGAAACTTGTAATTAGATTTATGTTTTTATTTCCTGGTGCAGCTTTAGTAAATCTCTTTAAATGACTTGATTTACACCGAAGACAAATGTCGTTTGCGGTCGCTGTGGATCTATTCCTTACAGTTCTCATTTATATTAGCCGACAAAATGAGCTGTAGAGGGTAGAGATGTGACGTTCGGGAACTGATCCGGATCGTTTGAACGGCTCTTTACAAAGAACCGAGTTGCAGACAGTAAATATCTGTTGCTAGTCGATTTATTTCCTCCGTAATTGGGGAATGCCATGCAAACATTATTCACCTCGGAAGTGAGTCTACATTTCTATCTCCATGTATGCGGCCCAAACCACATCTACCCCTACAAAAGTTATATCAAAACGACTGGCTCGGCCCCGTGATGTGTGCTATTACTTTTATTGGCATTTCAAGTTACCATGGCGACGTAATTTGCAAACAAAGACGCAATATTTCCATCAACTCCAGGAACTAGTTGGTGACTGCCCACTTATTATTCTACACCTGAAAAGCACATCTTTTTCAACTTTAATGTGGCCCGAAACGCAACGTGGACCCCCCACAAAAGTTATATCAAAACGACCGGCCCGGCTCAGGGAAGTGTGCAATTACTTTTATAGGCATTCACAGTAACCATGGCGACATATTTTGCTAACAAAGATGGAGAAAACTTCACAGAAACTAAGTAACATATGGAGCCATTTTGGTTCAACATGCGAGGAAGGCAGTGCATTATGCAATGCATGGAACGCACTTATTATTACCTATTATCACCTATTATTATACCTATTATTATTATTATTTTGTAATAATAATAATTAATCTTAATGATAAATTATTAAAGTTAATTATCTATTTTATTATTAATAAATATTAATATAAATAAGTAATTGAATTCTAATACAAATTATTGGTGTGCATATTATTAATATTGATTATTATTATTAACATTAGGGCAGCACGGTGGCGCAACTGGTAGAGCTGCTGCCTCTCAGCGAGCAGGTCCCTGGTTCAAACCCGGTCCAGGGGGCCTTTCTGGGTGGAGTTTGCATGTTCTCTCCGTGCATGCGTGGGTTTTCTCCGGGTACTCCAGTTTCTTCCCACAGACCAAAAACATGCATGTTAGGCTGATTGGTAACTCTAAATTGTCTCTAGGTGTGAGTGAGAGAGTGAATGGTTGTTTGTGTCGTTTGTCTCTATGTGGCCCAGTGATGGACTGGAGACCCGTCCAGGGTGTACCCCGCCCCTCGCACAGTGATTGCTGGACATGGGCACCAGTGACCCCCGTGACCCAAAATGGAATAATTCAAAGTTTATCCAGGAACTTTCTAGTTTCTTCACGTTTTCCTCCTTAAATGCACAGGCAAACACTCTTGTGCTTGAGACAAAGGAGACAAGGCAAAGGGGAGCAGCAGCTCAGCAGGGGTGGGGGTTGGGGCTTTCCCGGGCACGGGCAACTTTGTGCGTGATGACGTCACTTCCGTTCAAATTTGAATGGCTGTATGAAGCAAACGGATCATAAAGAGCTGGCTCTTCAAAGAGCCATAAATCCCGTCTCTAGTAGGGGGAGTAAAAACACTGATAGTGAAAGTATTTTTTAGATTGTACCACTGCAGAAATGAAGAGGTAATAATTGATCAATGTCTGTAAGAACCTTACCACCTAGGTTACTAAATGAAATGTTAAATCTGTTGGTTGTAAATGTGATTGTGTCCTACTGAGTGTGGTGTAACGGTTTCATTCAAAGGTCTTTTAGATATATTTGTTTTCCAACCTGTAGAGTTTTCACCCCGATGAGTTACACCCACATGTCCCAGTCCAGATTTCAAATTTCAGGCGGACTAGCTGAATCATGGCAGGTGTTCTTGTCTTGTGCTGCTTTTTTCTGTTAGAGATATTTTCCAAAGGTGAGAGAAACGCTGTGTTCTGTTTAAATCCTACTGTCGTTGTAAAGCTAGACGATTAATTTTCTAGAAACAAGTTTATGCTCTGCTCAGGTTAAAGTTCACGCCAGATGACTCGCTGAATCACAGATCGAAGCGCTGGTGGGAGCAGGTTGTTGATTTCAGGCGTTTATAAAGAGTTTTAGTGCCCGTGTCACGTAGCTAAAGAGTTAACCAATAGGTTAGTTTGAAATGTAATACACTGGTCGGGGCCCTGGGAACGTTATTTTAAAGATAACTATACTAACAGCTCACAGGAGATACAACTTCCTGTTTAAATTAATGGCGGTGCCTCCACTTAGGAGGGAATTGTGAATTTATACCTTGTTTGACCCACTAAGAATTTAATTCAGATAACTATGTTTATATTAAATACACTCCCTTGGAATACAAAAATAACACTTAAAGTAACTTTCAAACAAGACACTGATATCCAAGAAAAAAATGTAAATAGAATAACTAATTTGTGGCAAAAATAAAAACAACTTTTCACAGTACTTTCAGTTTCTATCAATTTAACCCAAATATTTGCGTTCCATAATTACCCCTTAATATTTCAGGTAAGGCTTTTAAAACATAAAACGCAACCCCAAAATAACCCGTTGCAGGCCTGAAACGGTGCATGGGAGCTAAAAACAAACAGCTCGTTCGCTCACTGAGCAAATAAAATATAAAGCATGCGCATTGGTTTAGTTTTGTACTCACAAATCCTTCAACGTTTGAGACCGGACCGGGAAAGGTAGATGTGGAGATCCCTTTAATATGGCACTGAGTAAGGTAGGCAGGTTGATGTCTCACAAGATCCTTCCCAGCAGCAACTTTGATGGTGGGAGCCCAACAGCTGGAATGGGGAACATCTAACTCGTCCAGTAGGTCCAAAGATTAGCTCCTGGTCCACTGTACACATTAACAGCTCTTAGTCCATATTCCTTAGTAAAACACATTGGCTTATCATATGGAGCCATTAAGAGCTTAACCAGCCTCTAATGTTTGGATTTACATTTCATTATACAATAATCTGAGCTGCTACATCGTGCTAGCATGCTAAAATGCTAGTTGCACTTAGCATGGTATTGAAACTGCATAAAACATACAGATAAAGGTATTTACAGTTCATATGCTTCTTAAAGTTTGTTACAGTCGGCAACTCTGCGTTAACTGTTTGTTATTGTCCCACGTCTGCGTCACTGTGCGCTCTGCCTTGTCTGGTTTTCACACTGACCCACATTTCATGCAGCGTACCATTAATCCCGCCCACTCCCATGTGATTGGGCAAAATAAAATGCTTAATCCAATACAAAACAAAACTGAACAAGATTGACGCTTGGCACAACTCAAAGAGTAGGTTGTGAAACTGCCACCTGGCACCCATGTGCATCACTCCTCAAACAAACTTTTATGAAACCTTCAAGGAACGTAGTAAAAATGAGAACTCCCCGTTTCAGTCTGCTTAAACTAGATTTCCTTGAGCAAATATGAACTGTTGTTAAAATTATACATTTTTGACAATGACAAAAGAGTTAATCTTTCATATTTATTCCACTTTTGTCACTTAGTCATTGTTTTTAAACTTAAAGGATATCACTATGAACTTGGTTTAATGCTTAGTTTGTAGCACAGTTCAAACTGGGCTACACAGCTAACACCATCATCTCCATGCAGGAGCAGCAGCTGTGATTCAAACAGAGACGATTGTGTTGGCAGCAGTAGGAGGTCAAGCCTGTCTGACCTGTCAGCTCACGGAATATAAAGAGGTCGTCCAATTCACGTGGCAGAAGATCCTCCCTGATGGAGAGAAGAACCTCGCCACGTACGCCAAAGCGTTTGGTCAAAGAGTGAGTCCTGATGTGAAGAAGAAAATGGATTTCCATTGCAAAAAGCTGCAGAACTGCTCGGTGGTGATCAGGAAGGTGACGGAGCAGGATGAAGGCTGCTATCGCTGTTTGTTTAACACCTATCCTCAAGGAGCTATGATCGGCACAACCTGCCTCAGACTTTACGGTAAGGCTATGTGCTGAGCATCAACTACTGCAGCGCTTTAGATTCAGGTAAACATGATGTTTCTCTACATCTGTGAGACAAGACGGCAATTTACTGAGCCTAAATGAGTCTGCAACAGTGGACCTGAGGTGACAGAATAGACAGAAAGGAACTTGATCAGTGAGCTCAAACCAACAGCAAGCGTATCAAACAGAAGTCCTGGCCAGCTGTAATATTTACTGAGACAACATTCCCTGAATGTGCCCTGAAGGTTTTACAAAAGAGTTTTTAAATCTTTAGAGGTTCGTTTTAAAAGGTGTAACACACCTTCAGGAGATCTTTAGAAAAAGTTTAGGCTATCGGCCAATCTAACCTCTTTTAATCACATTAGACAAAAAGATGAAAGATGTTGCTTTAAAAATGCCTTCAATGGCTTTAATAGGAACGGTTGATGCTTCTGTTTTTCTTTCAGAGCTTATAAAGAATTTATCAGCTTTCACATTTATTTTTTGTCATTTGTTTGAAGGTTTTGGCAAAAAAAAAAAAAAAAAACCCCAGAAAATAAGAATTGCTTGAATGAACCTTTAGTTGAAACGTTCAAATCTAATTTCTGTATAAAATTGATTGTTAAATCATCCTCTGTAAATTTGATTGGGTCGAAACCACGTTTTTGATTCAGCAACACCTCGCCTCAGTGAGATGGGATATATGTTCTCTTTTATATGTTTGAAAACTACTCCACTGTTTTAAAAAGTGTACAGTAGTCCCTCACTTATCGTGGGGGTTACATTCCAGACACCTCCATAATAGGTGAAAATCCACAAAGTAGGGAAGGTATATATATATATATATATATATATATATATACACACACACACACACACACATGATTAGGATTTTTAAACCTTTCCCAAACTCTTGCAATGTTCTAATCTCTCTAAACGTTCTAAAAGAGCACAATGAAAGAGCAGACAGACTGATGCTATGGTTATTGAGCCAATGCCGGGGGCGGGCTGGCCATCGGGAGCACTGGGAGGGTCCGGTGGCCTGGCCCGCTCCATGATCGCCAAGGGGGACTAAGGGTGCATTCACACCAGCCCTGTTGTCCCGAACTCTAGCCACCACATAAAAAGCCTCCGGATGTTTGTTTTGAAGCGAGCTGACGTTATCATTTAGTTCCCGCAGTGCGTCTTTAGTATTAGCATCCATAATCCACATTAGCGTAAGTTAGACAATGTGCAAAATATTTCAGAACTGAACCTCTTACAGGTCCAAAACATGTGTGAACAATTTGCTGTTGGCGTCGCTCACAAAGAGGGGGCACTGTCAATTTTTATTTTTGCAAGCCCAGCTTTAGTGTAGTGTGTGGATTAGTGTGCCCTCTCCCACCACAACACACTGTCTGAATTCAACAGTCCCATTTCTGTCTCCGTCTCCCATACAGTAGTCCCTCGATACTTTGTAGTTCGACATTTGTGGACTCACTCTTTCACAAGTTTTCAACGCAAGATTGTACACGACACGATTGGCTGATTGACTGAAGGCGACCAACCAGAGCATTGTGCTGAGGGGCGCAACCTGTTGTGTCTCTGCTCTGCTGTGGCAGACAGCCTCAAAGAGAAAGGAGGGGGCGGGAGGATCTGTCTCATACCTGAGTGAGCCGCACAAGCTTCATGAATTGTTGATTTAAAATAATCAAGCACGACCCAAACTGATCCTATAGGTTGTTCTCACACTTGATAGTCCGGTAGACTCGGTTCTGTTGGGGATCAATATTCATAACATTTTGTTTTTATTTGAGCTGGTGCGTTTGCATTCACACTGCACTGTGTAGTCGAGCCAACCTGTTCAAACCAACCTGTTCCCCCACTCGCCTGTGGTGGCGCTGCACCAAGAACTACTGAAAGAAATGACACAAACACCTCTGAAGAAGACACTTCTTCTTCTTCCAGAAATAAAAACAAAAACGGAATGGCGTCAAATTTTAGCAGTTAAAGGAGTTCTATTTAGTCATTTTTCAACAATGGACTCAGCATGAGCAGAAGATGAGGCAGAAGACCATGGAGAATGTTGTTTTTCATACAAGGCAGCTGACCGCTCTATATCAGGCTAGGGATTTTAATCAAGTATACCTGAAAGACACTCTGCTAATATTGTATCAGCATGTGACCATTCCAACATGGGGAAATAACACATTAGACCGTGTTTATACCAACATACGAGACGCAAATGGAGCAGTACCACTCCCCTACCTTGTTCTCATGGACCTCATCTCTATTTTTCTGGCCGCTGTCTACCACCCCCCACTGAGACATTCCAGACCCACACAGAAGATCATCACCGTGTGGCCCAGCGACAGCAACTCTGTACTGCAGGACTGCTTTACAATCGCAGACTAGCAGGTCTTCAGGGAGGTTTCTGTAAACAAGGGAGAACTGGATCTGGAGGAATACACATCTGCTGTCTTCAGATACATCAGCAAGTGTGTTGATGATGTCACCACCACCAGGACTGTGAAGTGCTACCCGAACCAAAAACCCTGGCTGAACGCAGAGTTCTGTACTCTGCTGAACGCTGGGGATGCTGCCTTCAGGTCTGGCAACTCACAGGAACTGGGGAAGACAAGAAAAGAGCTGACTGCTGGTATTAAGAGGGCCAAAGCAACATATGCACGGAAGATCCAGGGACATTTCTTCTCACAGAACCCAAGGAGCATGTGGATGGTCATTAAGTGCATCACAGACTATAAAAACAAAGGTACACAATGTGCTAAGGACCCATCACTGCCTGATGCTCTTAACAGGTTCTATGCCCTCTTTGAAGACCCAAATATACCATCCAGCACCAGACTCACCTCACCACCGGCAGAGGAGTTTCTCAGCGTGACCTCAGCAGAAGTTAGGAGTACCTTCAGGAGGATTAATCCTCACAAGGCAACTGGCCCAGACAACATCCCAGGGAAGGTGCTGAATGACTGTGCCGATCAGCTCTGCGAGGATCTGGCCGACATCTTTAACTCTTCACTCACTTCCCTCTCCCCAGCCACTTGGTCCAGCTCCTCCAGGGGAATCCTGAAGCGTTCCCAGGCCAGCCGAGAAACATAGTTTCTCCAGCGTGTCCTGGGTCTTCCTCTGGGTCTCCTCCCGGTCTCGGTTCAGAATTTATTTGTTTATGTATTTGTTTACAACAACTGATGTATTGTTGGGTCAACTGTAAATGTTTTTATGTATTTTTTATTTTTTTTATCCTCCGATGTCTGTGTGCAGAGCTGCATGAACCCGTCCTTCAGGCCAGAGGATCAAAGTCTCCTGAAGAGTCACTTGTGTCGTGTTCAGCCACAGGTCGACCTGCTCCCACTGTAACTCTGACTGCTCCACAACAACACCTCCACTTGTCACAACACAACACCGTCACAGTCACCAACACCAACAATACAGTCACCGTCACCACCACAGCTGTGCTGTCAGGTCTCCATGACGACGGCGCACAGGTTGGATGTGCAGCCAGAGTGGACTCTGGTCCTCAGGTGGAGGTGGTGAAGAGGATCGCTGAGTTCAGACAGACGACGGCTGATGATGGTGAGGAACTGTTTCCAAGACTCAGATTCACTGATCTGAAATCACGTTGTCATGTTTAAGTTTGATGTCTCTTTGATCAGGTTTTCATGAAAAACTGAGCTCTGATGAACAAAGTAAGTTACATTTCCTGCAGTTTAAATTAGGATTTCCTTCTTTTTTAATGTTCCTCCATTTAATATTTTGACTTATTTTTCAGCATCACATTTCACCTGGATTTATGTCGTATTCCCAGTGATCTTCATCTTCATAGTATCTGTTTGTGCGTTCAAACTTTATAAAAGAAACAAAAACAGGTAATGTTTAATCTCAGTGAAGTTTGTGACATAAAAATCTCAGCGTTAATGATTTTATGACCTTTAAAGGTCAAACAGATCTTACATAATAAATATTTAAACTCTTGTCTTCCACTCAGTGACCCTGAAAATATCAAAACTCCTCAAAAACCAACTCAAGATGAAACTGAGTAAGAACTTTCTGTGTTTTGTGTCCATTTTTGCTACTTTTAAGATGTTTGGATCTGTCCCTGTTTGTCCGTTTCTTGCTTCCTAACAACCTTTTAGTCTTTTAATTTCCAGTATGATCTTTGAACACAGTCCAGTTTCCTCTGCAGTTCTTTTTATCATCCTACAGAGCGATGTAGCCGTTGAACATGTGAATAATATTTCATGTTTGTGGCACGGATTTAATATTTGATGTTTTATTTAAAGGATCAAAACAGCCTTGGTCCACCAAAACGAGAATGTCAGACTTAGATCATCTACCAAGAAACTTCCAGAGAACAAGAGATCAACATCATCAACTTTTATACCAAAACAATTGTTTTGAGCAGAGTCTGACATGAGTGATGAAGCTCATCAGAAGAGAAGAACAACATGAAATACTCAGACGTTGCAGAAAAAGTACAGTTTTTAAAAACCACTTGTCTTATATGTTTGTTTATATTGTTTGTTAGGTAAGAAATCTTGTAAATTATGTAATAAATGTATGCAATAGATAACAAGAAAGAAAAAAAATCATTTTAGAACAAACAAATGGATTCAATTCAATTTAAAAAAACCTTTTTTAATTGTAACCAACCTTTTGTACATGTCAAATCATTTCTCTAAAGTGTGTATCAAAGAACAATTACAGCCTGAGTCTCAGTCTCTTTGTTAACAGAACGACCAGGAGTCTTTATTAGTCATTCACACCCCATGTGGTACATGTGGTGGAACCAAATTATGTACACAGGGTCCCAGTTACATCCAACAATAAAATGTAAAAGAAAAAAAACAGTAGTAAGATCTAAGACATGAACTAGGAGAAACATCAGCTAAAAATACGCTAAGCAGTTAGAAGTTGGCTTGTTTTCGTCTCTTTCAAAATGATGTTTTTTTTTTGTTGTTGTTTTTTGACTCTACAAAAGTAGGACATACATTTATCACCTGCTGGTAAATGGCTCCACATCAATACTTGAAAATGAGTTCTCGTGACACATTGAGACCACCTGTACAAACCGAATTCCAAAAAGTTGGGACACTAAACAAATTGTGAATAAAAACTGAATGCAATGATGTGAAGGTGCCAAGATCTAATATTTTATTCAGAATAGAACACAAATCACAGATCAAAAGTTTAAACTGAGAGAATGTATCATTTTAAGGGAAAAATCTGTTGTTTCCAAATTTCATGGCGTCAACAAATCTCCAAAAAGTTGGGACAAGTCCATTTTTACCACTGTGTGTCATCCCCCCTTCTTCTTACAACACTCAACAGACGTCTGGGGACAGAGGAGACCAGTTCCTCAAGTTTAGAAATAGGAATGCTCTCCCATTCATGTCTAATACAGGCCTCTAACTGTTCAATCGTCTTGGGCCTTCTTTGTCGCACCTTCCTCTTTATGATGCGCCAAATGTTCTCTATAGGTGAAAGATCTGGACTGCAGGCTGGCCATTTCAGTACCCGGATCCTTCTCCTACGTAGCCATGATGTTGTGATTGCTGCAGAATGTGGTCTGGCATTATCGTGTTGAAAAATGCAGGGTCTTCCCTGAAAGAGATGACGTCTAGATGGGAGCATATGTTGTTCTAGAACCTGAACATAGTTCTCTGCATTAATGGTGCCTTTCCAGACATGCAAGCTGCCCATGCCACAAGCGCTCATACAACCCCATACCATCAGTGATGCAAGCTTCTGAACGGAGCGTTGATAACAACTTGGGCTATCCTTTTCCTCTCTGGTCCGGATGACATGGTGTCCCAGTGTTCCATAAAGAACTTCAAATCGTGACTCATCTGACCACAGAACAGACTTCCATTTTGCCACACTCCATTTTAAATGACCCCTGGCCCAGTGCAAACATCTGAGCTTGTGGAGCTTGCTTAGAAATGGCTTCCTCTTTGCACTGTAGAGTTTCAGCTGGCAACGACGGATGGCACGGTGGATTGTGTTCACTGACAATGCTTTCTGGAAGTATTCCTGAGCCCATTCTGTTATTTCCTTGACAGTGGCATTCCTGTTTGAGGTGCAGTGATGTTTAAGGGCCCGGAGATCACGAGCATCCAGTAGAGTTTTACGGCCTTGACCCTTACGCACAGCGATTGTTCCAGATTCTATGAATCTTTTGATGATGTTATGCACGGTTGATGATGATAACTTAAGAGTCTTTGCTATTTTACGCTGGGTAACACCATTCTGGTATTGCTGCACTCTTTCTGCGCAACAATGGTGGAATTGGTGATCCTCTTACCATCTTGGCTTCTGAGAGACACTGACACTCTGAGAAGCTCTTTTTATACCCAATCATGTTGTCAATTGACCTAATTAGTGTTAATTGGTCTTCCAGCTGTTCGTTATATGATCAATTTCCTTTTTCCAGCCACTTATTGCTACTTGTCCCAACTTTTTTGGGATTTGTTGACACTGTGACATTTTGAATCAACATATTTTTCCTTTAAAATGTTACATTTACTCAGATTAAACTTTTGCTCTGTCATCTACGTTATATTACGAATAAAATATTGACATTTGCCACCTCCACATCATTGCATTCAGTTTTTATTCACAATTTGTTTAGTGTTCCAACTTTTTTGGAATCCGGTTTGTATAAATAACGGGTAAATGAAAAACTTGAACACTTTTCTTGACCTCTGAACATTTCTATTCTCTATTTTTTTTAACAAGGTACAGAAAACAAACACGTCACATCAGTCTACATTTACTGTGTTTTACTACGACGTGTTACTTTCTGTATATTCAGTCATGATTCATCTGTATAATGTAAATCGTATTTTTTTTTGCTTTAAACACTGAATTCACTGTTTATTAATAGTGTTGATTTAATTCATAAGTTTTTTTATCTCCAAAAAAATTTCATTTATTTTTTAATATTTTCAACTTTATGTTTCTGTTGCTGCAAAGTCTCTTTTCTAACATAACTGTAAACACTAGTTCCTGTTGTTCTGTACACATTTTTTGTTATTTTTTTTTTCTATAATGGGTTTTATAAAAGAAACTGAAAGGTTTTAAAGTATTCTTGTCCTTTACTAAATCAGAACAATCATTTAACACAGTCATCAATAAAAGAACACACAAATGTGACCAGTGATAACTTTCTTTTACCTCAGAAACAGAAACTCATCAGATTGTGGTGAAACTTAATAAAAAATGTATTAAAATTAAGATCTTTTTGTGAAGTTTTGATTAAAAATCAGCACCATGTACGTCTTCATAACAAAACATGAATAAATACTTCAGTAAAGCTGAACATTTAGTTTTTCTATTCAAAGTGAGCATGTATTAAGTAGATTTAAAAATATATATTTCCTAATAAGTCCCCATACGATGCAAATAAATAAAAAAGTCATGTATTTTTAGCTGATTGCATTTAGGCAGAAACTCTGTGATTCATGTATAATGTTTTTTTTTTACTTTATTTAACCATAACAATACAAAACAAAATCTTACAATCAAAATTTACAAAAGGTGATTCATAACATAATGGAAATTTAAAAAAAAATAAAGAAGGATAAAAAAAATGGCATGAGGAAATTGAAATTAACCAAGAAACTAAGAAATTTACCAGCATTTTTTCATTTACATATTTTAAAGATTTTGCATAGGACTTGAGCTCATTCTTCCAGTGCTTCACTTTAGGTTTACATTTGAAAAAACGACATTTATGAACATAATGTTTAGCTAATATAATCAAATTATTGATAGCATGTTCATTATTTCCAGTCTTATTAATTAACCCAAATTTGACTTCTTTTAAAGTGACAGTAAGTATCTGAATCACTTTGGATTGGATCCACATTTTAAAATCAAGCCAAAATTGCTGAACCATCATGCAATCAAAGAAAAGATGTTCCAGGTTCTCACTCTCTGTCTCACAGAAAACACAATTGCCAGTGTCCATTTTAAATGTTGTCCTTAGAAATTCCTTAGTATGATAAATTCTATTTAAGATTTTAAATTGAATTTCTTTGGCTTTAGATGGGGATTCATGTGTAAATATTCTGAGAAAATATTTTGTTTTCAGATTGTGCTGCAGGTTCTCAACATGACCACTAGATGGCGCAGTTCGACAATGACTAATGTGGTAAATCATCTCAATATTTATAGATACAGGTGTTCTGATCTAATTTAAATATATATAGTTATTTATTTAAAAAAATACATTATTTTTTGTTCAATTAGTGCTTTAGTGTTCATTAACAACATAATCTGTATTTGATAAAAGTGCTTTGGTAGAGTTATTCCCTTCGAAGCTGAAAGTCTTTCTAAATTAATTTACCATTTCTCCTCAAAACATCAAGAAAGCCAACTCTATAATATTTCAGTTCCTGTGGAAAAATAAAACCCATTATATTAAAAGATCTCAACTTGTTGGTGATTATAATAAAGGTGGCGTTAAAGCCCTGGATTTAGATTTAGATTGTAGGAACCTTCAAGCTTCTTTAACACGATCTAATTCCATGTGGTTCATAGACCCAGATCTCTATTTAAACAAACAGGAGGAATTGAATTTGTATTAAAATGTGACTTTGAAATTAGTACAATTCCTAGAAAATTAGCTAGTTTCCACATATAAGTTATTTCTTTCTGGAAGAAGATGTTTACCCATAACTTTTCTCCCCATATGCCAACCATATGGAACAATAGAGTGATAACTGTTAACAGTTATCACTCTATTGACTAACAGAAATGTTAACAGAAATTGGAAGAAGTTAACAGAAATTGGTTTGAGTGTGGTATTCTGTTTGTATCTGAACTGAAAGACTCAGATGACAATTTGCTAGATTTTAAGTCCTTAAAGAAATATAATTTAAATTGTACACAAAAAGAACTCCAGCAAGTCTGTAAGGCCGTTCCACTGGCTTTAAGACAGTTAATATACAACACTGTGCTAGTTTCAGTAGTCAAACCAACACTACCTAATCTAAAAATAGAAAATTATAATTGATTAGATAGTAAGTTTGATAATAAGATTATTAATGCTAAATTTAAATCTATATTTTTTTCATGGTTATAAATCAGGAAGGCATTTAAAAGCTTTTAATGGGGATCAGTCTTACATGGAAAGGCTTTCTCTAAATTTGTCAAGTGGCCTGTCTCCCCCCAAAAATCAAAGAAACACATTTCAAAAATAATTAATAACATTTACCCGGTGGCAGAATTTCTAAGGAGAAGATTTAAATTTGAGCAAATACTGGAGGAGGGGGCGTATAGGATCTATGAAGACATTTCCAGGTTTTTACTTTTTTGATTTATTCCTCACTATACGCTCTCATGTTGGTATTCTGTTTTTATTGTTTAAATTTACAAGGATTGTGAAATTTATGTAAATTCCTCATTCATTCAGAGCGAAAAACTACAAGACTTTGTTTCCAAAGTTTATAACTTACACACATGCACATAGATAGATAGATGGATGGATGGATGGATGGATGGACGGACGGACGGACGGACGGACGATAGATAGATGGATGGATGGATGGATGGATGGATGGATGGATGGATGGATGGATGGACGGACGGACGGACGATAGATGGATGGACGGACGATAGATAGATAGATAGATAGATAGATAGATAGATAGATAGATAGATAGATAGATAGATAGATAGATAGATAGATAGATAGATAGAAATAGATATCAGTATTAACATATATAAATGTAAATATAGACTAATACAGTTTGTGTGTATTTTGTTTTTACTGTGTGTATATGTTCAATACCCCCCACCCCCTGC
>NC_056520.1:18730767-18731585 GCF_014905685.2 Nematolebias whitei
CACAGATTAAAAGTTGTGTTACACACAACACAAAAGAATACATATGTTGGTTTAGTGCTTACATAACCTAAAAGCTTAAGGAATAAACATTTTTAATAATCACGTTAAAAGTTACAAATGTTGTCGTTGGTGCCTGTTTGTTTTCCAAATATATATGAATGACATATATTAACATAAAACACTTTGTTGAAAGGTGCTTTATGAAGTTCAGTCCATTACTTTGTTCACCGGCAGATCTGCCACATCCAATATGGCGGACGCGTTGACGTGCCGCTGCCAGCCCGCTGAAAGAGGCGTCTACACAGTTAAGTGTGTGTTCCGGCCTCCTTTTCTTCTTTCATTTTTGAAATACTGTAGAGTAGTACTCCGGTCTCACATGGGGTATTTTCTTTACTTGTTTTATGTTTTTGGAGGATTTCTAAAAGGTAAGCAAAAATAAATACAAAAACAGGTTTTCATCTAGATGTAGATATTTATTAATCTGTAAAATTTTCACAACAAGAAAATGATTTTGTTTATTGCAGTTCTGTCATTGGACATGTTTTTACAAGAAAGTGCTATATTTCATCGTTGTATGTATCCATACAATGTTCCCTGCATTTAACCATCACATAGAGACACCCAGGTGGAGCAGTTAGAGATTACATTAGATGCCTTGCTCAGAGGCACGACGACATGTGGAAATGGTTGGTGCGTGATTTTCTGATTGCGTCAGCTGCCCTACCACTGCATCACAGACGCACATGTGATCCACTGTAGACAAGTTGTTTCTAAATAAATTTACTTATCAGTTTTAATAAGCAGGAGTATGAAATGTT
>NC_056520.1:18731685-18766300 GCF_014905685.2 Nematolebias whitei
ATATATATATATATATATGCATACTAAAATAAACTACTTACTACCGTACTTTCCGCCGTACAAGTCGCACCGCCGTATAAGTTGCATCAGTCTGAATTAGAGTTGCATTCGGGCCCATAAAAATCTGACCCGACCTGACCCGGCCCCAATTAACAGTAATTACAGGTCTGAACCAGGTCGGGCCCGGCTGGGCTCCAGGTTCAGGTTATTAATGGCAGCTCTAGTCCAAAAATGTCTAATAAAGTCGGAAAAAACATAAATAAGTCGCTTCGCAGCATAAGTCGCATCTATTATGCGTCACCGCTGACCACCCGGAAACGTGGGCCATTGTTGTGCCAAAAATCGATTGACTGCCAAATGGTGGCCACGGGAGCGTGCACGGGAGGACGGACAAATCAGCTGTATTTCAAAAGCCGAGTCGCGGGAGCGCGCTGAAGGAGGACTCGCTGTGCATTTCTTCGAAATTTACCAAGATAACCACCTAAAAACAATTGTTTGTTTGCTCAACGTTATAGTAAATGTGTGTCTCCTTTTAACTTTTTCTTAATAAATGCACTTTAGTGGTCAAATCAGCTGCATTTCATCTGGGCGGCGCGGCGAAATGCAGCTGATTTGACGTTTGTTCCAGGAGTTCCGGAGCGAGCCGAAGGTGGCTTGGTATGGCAAGCCATATTGGTCGAGGGCCCTCTAGTGGCTGAAAATGGTAGTGTTCAATATTTTCCATGTCAGAATGAATAAATTCATCAGATCTCAGCCAAAAATTGGGTCATAACTATGGGCAAAAAAAGTATATTAGTCGCTTCAGTGTATAAGTCGCAGGATTTGCAAACTTATGCAAAAAGGTGCGATTTATACAGCAAAAAATGCTGTACTTTTACGACTATTCCTTCTTCGCAGTTTTTCACTTATCACGGGGCTTCAGGGCACGGATCCCCGCGATAAACGAGGGACTACCATACATCTTGATTTGACTGTGTTTATAACTTCTTTTATTTGATTTTTAATTGCCTTTTGTTGAATTATCGTTGTCTGTCTAAAACAGGTCTCTCTTGAAAATAAGTCCTCGTGACTCAGTGAGACTTAAATGTATAAATAACACAGCTTGAATGAATGTTTAAAGTAAACCATTTGACTAAATGAACATGCACAGGCGACATTTCAGTCAAAAAGCAGCACGAAGCACTTTAACTGTTTAGGCTTTGATGAGGAGAGTGACGTGAGAAGCGGCGATGTGTCAGTGTTGCAGCACTGCAGAGGTAAATAATGTGGAGGCTTGGATCCGCTTCTCTTTTTGCTTCAGAGTCAATGAAGCGTGGTTGCTGCAAGCGGAGAACAAGCTGATCTGTTTGGGCAACACAATCTAGAGAAACCGGATTCAAGTCAGACTGAGACTTTGCTGCTTTCATGTTTTCAAGTTTAAAAATGTTTTTTTATGCCAGGGACAAAAATATAAAAGCCACATTGGGGAAGGTGATTTAAAAAATACTATTACATATAATAAGTATATTATTTAGATTTTTTTTTTTAAGCAAACAGCAACAGTTACCTCAAATACATGATCCATATGAAAAGTAATTAGTGCCCGTTATATTCTCACTGGGTTATTAAATGCAGATTTTGAGTTTATATTTCCATGTGTGGTTTAATGTATTTTGTTGATGATCTACTGCATGTGCAATCAAGAACATTTGTAGTTCAGTCTTTTGTTGCTTTTTCTGTCCTGAAACTGCTAAAACTCAACTACTAATCTGTGAAGCTGGACAATAAGATAAATATCCCACTTCGAGAAACAATATGTTTATTTATGAATGTATTTATTTAGAATAACTAATTAAAGTGTTGCAACTAATTAAAGTGTAAACTTGTAGTCTGTGCTTTTCATGGTTGAATTCTTATCATCTCGAGGGTCAGTTTACAAAAGTTAAACCTATTAAAGTGGTCCCAAAAATATATATTTTTAAAAAGTTCTGCTCCCGACGGAAATCGATGCTCTTTTTGGTCCAAGTGCTCATGTGATTTTTCTTTTTGTAGATTTTTTTTTATGAATTTTAAAGGTCGCCTTTTCCTGTTCAGATTAGCTCACACAATTATAAAATGGTAAAAACCAGGCTTTTAGTTGAGCATGTGAACACTGATGAGAGGACAGCGGTACAGCAAATCAAAATAATTTCGATCGTAACCTTTTAACGCAGATTTGAGATCACAAAGGACATGAAAAACTACAAAAATGGTTACTTTTTTCCACTATCCAACATGTTTCTGTGAAACCAGCCATGTGAAACAATAGGAAGCCATACATTGTTCCACACTGTGCAGGTTCTTTCACAGATATGCTATTTTTTCGCGCTGGTTTGATCTGCCTACAACTGCAGTTTCTAAATGCACGGTCTAATCTGATGTATTAAAAACAAAAAAAAAATTTTGCGATATTTTGATTAAAATTCAGCACCATGTTCACCTGCTCATAACAAAACATGAATAAATACTTAAGTAAAGTTGAACATTTTGGTTTTCTTTTCAAAGTGCGCATGTATTAGGCATATTTATTTTATCTTTCCTAATAAGTCCACATACGATGCAAATTAAAAATCATGCATTGTGGGCTGATTGCATTTAGGCAGAAACTCAGTGATTCGTTTAAATATCCAGACTGAAAAAAATTTTTATTTCCTCAATGAGAATAACCTGAATGTGCTGCAGGTTTTCAATATGACCGCTAGATGGCGATGTCAGATTAGGACTAATGTGGTAAATTACGTGTTCTAATTAAATCACATCTATAAACATTTCACATTGTTCCTTTTTCACTTGGTGTTTCATTGTTAATTAACAGCACAATTTGTATTTTAAAAGCGTTTTTCTTTACCTTTTTTTTTTGTTTTGTTTTGTTCCCATATTACCGGAAGTAAACAGGAAGTAGTTGTGACGTATATCCAGCAACACTTTTTGAACTCGCCGATACGCGGTTACGTGGTTACTGCGGTAAAGGGCTCACTTTACCGCAGTACGTGTTCATAGCGTTTTTTTTTTTTTTTTCTCTCTTTTTTTCGGCGCCACATTTAAAAAAAGACTCCGGTGCCACATGGAGTGTTTCCTTTACTCCTTTTTTACTTTCGGGGGGTTTCTAAAAGGTAAGAAGGAATACAGAGACAAGAGTTTCATCCAGTTGTAGATCATTTTTTATACATAAATATTTCACAGTCAGAATATGATTTGCTTTATTGCTGTTCTGTAATTATAGACCTGTTTTTTATGCTGGACAGTTTGGTTTCATTTTAAAATGATAAATGTGTAATTTAAAATGGAGTCAGAACAAAGGTGGCTCACAGCCAACGTTGCTGGAGTTGGTTAATAAATGTCTCAGAGTGTGTGTTTTTAAAAAAGGAGGAAGTACTGTACTTAAATGTCGTTAGGAGGATGTTCACCTGAAACAATAGTGTCAGAGCCCTGTATAGAGAGAGTTGCGACACTCCCATAGACTCCCATAGAAAGAATGGAATGCGGAAGTCACGTGGGTCATGCAGCCGGCAAAGAGTTCCAAACAGCAGCGGGTTCAGCATTAAACGTAGTTAATTTTCCGTGTTTTTCCGGTAAGTTAATGCAAATGCGACACTTTTTCTCCATTGTGAAGCGTTATCTGACTGTTCTGTACCTCAATTTATCAACATTAATACTTCATGTCGCCAGTTTTAGTTAATGAAACATGTTAAATTACTAGTTGTGTTTTAACTGCAGCTGCTCTGCAACATGACGGTTTACGGTTTTACGGTCCATGCGCAACGTATCACCTTCCATTTGTGTTGTGTGTTTCCTTGACTGATGAAGCCTTCTGGATGGAAGGTGAAACGTTTCAGCACAAAAAAAAAAAGAAACTGTCCAGATAACCTGACTGAAAATTGTTGGATTGTATACCTGGATTATTGAGCATGGACTTTGTTGGTTTTGAACCAGTTTGACATGACTGTCGGCGAGGGAGAGGGCCGGCACTGGAGGAGGGGGCGTGCCAAAGAGACCATCTTAGCACCAACATAACTGGTTTGTTCCACTTTAGAGTAAGCTGTTTGGGGGGGAAGAATCAGTTTTGTGTTGTGCGTTTCCTTGAGTGATGAAGCCTTCTGGATGGAAGGTGAAACGTTTCAGCACAAAAAAAAAAAAAAGTGTCCAGATGACCTGACTGAAAAATGTTGGGCAGTACATTAAAAGTTCTCAAACACGTTTAGATGAGATTTAATCTGACATGATGTTTCCTGCAGGTGTGACAGCAGTGATACAAACACATCCAAATGTTGCAGCTGCAGCCGGAGAAGACGCTCGTCTCTTCTGTCAGCTCCTGGAGACTACAATGGTCTATCAGGTTACCTGGCAGAAAATATTTGAGGGCAAAGAGATAAATATTGGCTCCTATGAGAAATTCAATGGTGAAACAGTGAATCTTGAGTTTGAAGGTAAAGTTCAGTTTAAAGAAGCTGGACTGCAGAACAACTCAATAGTTATCAGGAACGTAACTGAGCAGGATGGAGGGTGTTATCTCTGTGTTTTTACCACCTACCCTCATGGCGGTCTATCAAACAAAACCTGCGTCCATGTCTATGGTAAGAAGCTGTCAGCATCCCAGTTTGAACCAGTTCATCTTGGAGTCTCTGATGGTTCTTGTTGTGTGTGCAGAGCTGCATGAACCCGTCCTTCAGGTCAGAAGATCAAAGTCTCCTGAAGAGTCACTTGTGTCGTGTTCAGCCACAGGTCGACCTGCTCCCACTGTAACTCTGACTGCTCCACAACAACACCTGCACTTGTCACAACACAACACCGTCACAGTCACCAACACCAACAATACAGTCACTGTCACCACCACAGCTGTGCTGTCAGGTCTCCATGACGACAGCTTTCAGGATACATACATACAGGTTGCATGTGCAGCCAAAGTGGACTTTGGTCCTCAAGTGGAGGTGGTGAAGAGGATTACTGAGCTCAGACCGACGTCTGATGATGGTGAGGAACTGTTTCAACAACTTCTTCTCCTTCTTTTGGTTTTTCCCTCTTCAGGGGTCGCCACAGCGAGTCATCCTCCTCCATCTCACTCTGTCCTCTGCATCCTCTGTCCTCACTCCAACTACCTCTCTGTCCTGTCTAACTGCATCCATGTATCTCTTCTTTGTCTTTTTCCTGGCAGCTGCATTTCTAACATCCTTCTACCAATATACCCACTGTCCCTCCTCTGGACATGTCCAAACCATCTCAGTCTGGTCTCTAACTTTATCTCCCAGTTGTTCAACCTGTGCTGTATCTCTGATGAACTCATTCCTAATCTTATCCATCCTTGTCACTCCTATGGAGAACCTCAACATCTCCATTGTTGACACCCTTTTGTCACTAATCACTATGGAAACTTTTCTCCATCCACTCCATCTTTCCTGGACTCTCTTCTTCACCTCTTTACCACATTCCCCATTTTCCTGGACAGTGGACCCCAAGTACTTGAAGTCCTGCACCTTTGTGACCTCTGCTCCTTGTAGCCTCACTGTTCCACTGGCCTCCCTCTCATTCACACACATGTGATCTGTCTTACTACGGCTGACTTTCATTCCTCTTCTTTCAAGTGCTTACATCCACCTCTCCAATTTCTCTTACACCTGTTCCCTGTTCTCACCACAGATTCCAATGTCATCTGCAAGCATCATAGTCCATGGGATTCCTGCCTGACCTCATCTGTTGGTCGGTCCATCACCAGAGCAAACAAAAAGGGGCTCAGAGCCGATCCTTGATGCACTCCCACCTCCACCATGAAGCTATCTGTCACTCCTACAGCACATCTCGCCACTGTCCTGCTGTCCTCACACATGTCCGGTACCAATCGAACATACTTCTCTGCCACTCCAGATTTCCTCATGCAATATCACAACTCCTCCCTCGGCACCCTTCTTATGCTTTTTCTAAATCCACACAATGGAGTTCTTTCTGACCCTCTCTGTACATCTTCATCAGCATTCTCAAAGCAAAGATGGCATCTGTGGTGCTCTTTCTCAGCATGAAACCATCCTGCTGCTCACCGTCACCTCTCGTCTAAGTCTTGCTTCCACAACTCTCTTCCAGATTTTCATTGTGTGGCTCATCAACTAAATTCTCCTGTAGTTGCTACAACTCTGTACATTGAATATTTGAGTCAAAAACCTCACCGCCATCTCTCCAAGACATTTCCAAACCTCCACTGGTATGTCATCATGTCCTACTAACTTCTAGGGGTGTAACGGTACGCTAAAATTACTTTTCGGTTCGGTTCAGTTTCAAGGAGGGCTTGGTTTGGTTAATTTCTGTAAAAAAAAAAAAAAGACAAAATGAAGATTTACAAAACGTTTATTTTGAAAATATGCCAAGTAAACAATACGTTTGTATAAAAATAAATAAAGGCGACCCATTTGGATGATATTTTAAATAAACAGCACTCTTTATAATAAATAAACTGTACAAACAATAATAACAATTTTAATAAATACAATAACAGTCAGAGCCAGAACAATAAGAAGAAACAAACAGTTTACAATCTAACTAATCAAGTTTTAAGTTTTTGGCCAAAAAGACGAACTTGTCCACATTTTCTGACAAAACCACAGATCTCGTTGCAGTGAATATCTCCAGCGGTGGAGAAAACCGCTCACTAACAACAGTAGCAGGAATAAAGAGGTAGAGCTTTGCTAATTTTGCAATGTGGCTGGATTTGGCCTCATTACTCACAACCTCTTCTTGGACCTGCTCCCACAGGTGGGACAGGTCACGGGAAAAGTTCAGAGTTCATTCATCACAGACACATTGCTGGAGGTGACCTCTGGTGGATTTCTCTGAAGAGGGAGAAGACTCAGCTGCTCTCTCTGTCCCAGACTGGAAATAAAACACAAAGAGTTAAAAAAAAAGAAAAAAAAAAAGAGTTAATAAGATTATAATAAAAAAAAAAAAAAAAAAAAAAAGTTAATTAGATAATAATAATAAAATAACAATACCTCTTTTGCCAACTCCTCCTTTAGGACCACCCCTACTCCATTTCTCTTTCTAGCCACACCATGGTAAAACAGTTTGAACCCTGCTCCAATGCTGCGAGCCTTGCTGCCCTTCCACTTGGTCTCTTGGATAAATTAAACATCTACCTTCCTTCTCTGCATCATGTCAGCCAGCTCTCTACCTTTGCCTGTCATTGTCCACATATTTAGAGTTGCAACCCTCAGTCCTACACTCTTCACTTTCCTCTTCTCCTCTGTCTTCAGACACGTTTCCCTCCTCGTGGTCTTCGACTAACACTAGCACAATTTCCACCGGCACCCTGTTTGTCAACAGCACCGGTGGCGGTCGTTGTTTACCCGGGCCTCGACCGACCCGGTATGGTTTTGCTCTGATGAGTCTAATGAACAAAGTACTTTTCTTCTGGCTTAAATTAGGATTTTCTTCATTTTTAATGTTGGCCCATTTAACATTTTGACTTCTTTTTCAGCATCAGATTTCACCTGGATTTATGTCGTATTCCCAGTGATCTTCATCATCATAGTATCTGTTTGTGCGTTCATACTTTATAAAAGAAACAAAGACAGGTATTGTTTAATGTCATTGAAGTTTATGTTTCATTGTGACTTCAAAATCTTGGTGTTAATGATTTTCTGACCTTAAGGGGTGAAACGGATCTTACATAATAAACATTTAAACGCTTCTCTTCCAATCAGTGACCATGAAAATATCAAAACTCCTCAAAAACCAATTCAAGATGAAACTGAGTAAGAACTTTCTGTATTTTGTGTCTATTTTTGCTACTTTTAAGATGTTTGAATCTGTCCCTGTTTGTCCATTTCTTGCTTCCTAACAACCTTTTAGTCTTTTAATTTCCATTATGATCTTTGAACACAGACCAGTTTCCTCTGCAGTTCTTTTTATCATCCTACAGAGCGATGTAGCCGTTGAACATAATACAGGGTACGTTTGTGGCACGGATTTAATATTTGATGTTTTTATTTAAAGGATCAAAACAGCCTTGGTCCACCAGGAGAACGAGAGCGTCAGACTTAGGTCATCTACCAAGAAACTTCCAGAGAACAAGAGACCAACATCATCACATTTCTTCAGAAAACAACTGTTTGGAGAAGTCTGAAATGAGTGATGAAGCTCATCAGAAGAAAAGAACAACATCCATCCATCCATTATCTTTTACCTGCTTCTTCCATTTTAGGTCACGGTGGTCGCCGGTGCCCATGTCCGGCAATCACTGTGCGAGGGGCGGGGTACACCCTGGATGGGTTGCAAGTCCATCACAGGGCCACATAGAGACAAACGAGACAAACAACCATTCACTCTCCAACTCACACCTAGGGACAATTCAGAGCTACCAATCAGTCTAACATGCATGTTTTTGGTCTGTGGGAGGAAACCGGAGTACCCGGAGAAAACCCAACGCATGCACGGAGAGAACATGCAAACTCCACCCAGAAAGGCCTCCGGACCGGGATTTGAACCAGGGACCTGCTTGCTGAGAGGCAGCAGCTCTACCAATTGTGCTACCATGCTGCCGAAAAGAACAACATGAAATACTCAAAAATGTGGCGGGAAAAATACAATTGTATTTAAAACCACCTGTCATGTGGTTGTTTATCCTATTTTTGGAGGGAACAAATGGAGGAAATTATGTACATGTAATAAAATGTATGCAATACATAACAAGAAAGGAAAAATCAATATAAAAAGGGAAAATGGATTCAATTTAATAAAAACCCTCTTTACAAAATATGTAACCCACCACTTGTACCTGTCAAAACCTTTGTCTAAATTGTGTATCAAAGACCATTTACAGTTTCAGTCTCAGAATGATCAGGAATATTGGAGTTATGAGTTGGCCTCTTTTTGTTTTGTTGAAATTAATGTTTTTTTTTTTTGTTTGTTTCTTTGTTTGAATTTTTCTTTTGACTTGACGCAAGTAGAAAAGACATTCACCGCCTGCTGACAAATGCCACATCAATACAGCTTTAGCAAACTCAAAACTGGCTTTAACTGTTGATTTCACTGATATCAAGCTAAATATTTGTGTGGTAGTCAAAGAGCCAAAGCACCTTTACCCAGAAACACTTTATGAAGAGAGCCAAAGGTTCGAGTTGCTAAGCGATAGACAAGAAATTCAAGGGATTTGGAGAGTTCATGATGCAGGTGGCCCTCTTCCCAGACATCTACACCTCCAGATGCAGGAAGAGGGCCACCTGCATCATGAAGGACCCCACTCACCCAGCACGCACAATTTTTGCCCTGCTTCTTTCAGGCAGAAGGTTGAAGAGCATTAAGTGCAGAACCACTAGGCTGAGGAACAGCTTCTACCCTGAAGCTGTTAGACTCATGAATATCTAGATCGGATTATCACTGTGAAAAAAAAAATATCACTGTAATGCCACTTGATTGTTGATATGTGCTGCTGCTGATCTCATGCTGCTGATTTATTTCATGTTGCTGTGTTCATTCGTCGTCAACTCACACAGACTCATGTTCGTGCTGCTGTTTGGCACATTGTTTTGTACTATTAGTGCTTAGTATATTCTTAGTTTCACGTATTTCTTAGTTCATGCCTTAGATCTTATTACTGTGTTTCTTTACAGTTTGTATTTTTGTTGGATGTAACTGGGACCCTGTGTACATAGTTTCGTCCCACCATTTGTACCACATGTGGTGTGAATGACAGTAAAGACACCTTGACCTTGAGTTTTTGTGAAGAGGAATCGGCCAAAGTCCCTCCTGAGATGTGTGCAAGCTTGAAGACCGACTATCAGAAACATACAGGAAGAGTTAATTTATTTTACTTAATAGCATAGGTTTTAATTTCGCAACTCTTATATAAAGTGCTATTCTGTATTTTTCGTTTGTCGCTTGAATAAAATGAATCTTCCACGATGATTAGATACCAGTCATTTCTGTGTAAATGAGCAAATTTATAGTCAGCAAGGGAAGAAATCATTTCCTCCCCATGAAACGGCTTCACCTGATGTTTTTAGGGCTGCGGTGGATTCTGAGAAAGCAAATCAGAAGTGGAAACAATCCATTCTGTCTTTATTGTCTTTGGTTGTTGGAGGATTTCCACAAAAGGAAGTCACAGCATTGTTCTCAAGTTTACATGTACCAGCCTTAGCAGACTTACAATGGCAAGCATCGGTGTCCTGGATGTTTTTTATGTGCTGATGATCTCTAAATGTAAGGTTATATTTACCGTAACTCGTTTCAAATATATTTTGTGTAAAATATCCTGATGCATGCTCAATAATCCAAGTAGAAAAATCTAAAAAAGTTAAATCTGGTCCTCTGGACATTCACAAAAAACCGAAACAAAGCAAAACAACAAAAACATGTAGAAACGTTTCGTCTCTCATTCGAGAGACTTCCTCAATCTGAGGTGCTGTATTCAGCTCAGTCTCTTAAATAGCACCTTCTCAGAGTGGATCAACCAGTTTTGCTGCTGACAACCAAAACCAGCTGATCACATGCTCAAGAAGGACCATCAGCCTAACAATGGATCATTAGCACACTGATGGCTGTTTACTGTTCACATAGGGCTGAGTGATACTAGCAATCACAGCATTGTAAGAGGGGTACAGTTGAACCCGGAGGCCTCCACCCCTGTTTAATGATGGACGATTTCTTTTCACAAAGATGGCCTCCTTTACTCCTCTCTCAAACCATCGTTCCTCTCTGTCCAGGATGTGAACATCTTCATCCCTGAAAGAGTGACCGCTGGCCTAGAGATGAGTGTAGACCGCAGAGTCCTGGCCTGATGATGTTGATCTTCTGTGCTGGTCCATCCTTTTGGCCAGTGGCTGTTTTGTTTCCCCGATGTAAGACTGATCACGGCCCTCCTGACACTGAACAGCATACACAACATTGCTCTGTTTGTGCCGGGGGACTGGATCTTTGGGATGAACCAGTCTTTGCCGTAATGTATTTTTGGGTTTAAAAGCCACTGGGACGTTATGTTTAGAAAATAAACGTCTCAGTTTCTCTGATACTCCCTCAATATATGGAATGACCACTGGTCTGGGTCTGGGTTCCTCCTTTTCACCTGATGGCTGACTGGAGTCCTGTTTGGGTTTCTTCTCTGCTTTCAGAAAGGCCCAGTTAGGATATCCACATTGCTCTAGAGCCTGTCTTGTGTGGGATTTCTCCTTCTGCCTGGCTCCTGAGCTAGTGGGGACTCTGTCTGCTCTGTGATACAGAGTCCTGATGACTCCTAACTTGTGCTCCAAAGGGTGATGGGAGTCAAACTGCAAATACTGGTCTGTGTGGGTGGGTTTGCGATACACCTCGGTTTGCAATTGTCCTCTATCAGAGACTGAGACCTCACAGTCCAAGAAAGCCAACCTGCCATTTTTTTCATCTTCTCGTGTGAACTTGATGTATTTATCCACAGAGATGATGTGGTCAGTAAAATGTTGGACTTCCTGAAATTTGATTTTAACCCAGGTGTCGTCAACATACCTGAACCAATGACTTGGTGGTGTCCCTGAAAAGGACGTCAAGGCTCTCTTTTCTACCTCCTCCATGTACAGGTTGGCAACAATAGGAGAAACTGGAGACCCCATAGCACACCCATGTTTCTGCCTATAATATTGCTCCCCATATGTGAAGTAGGTTGACTGCAGGCACAGTTTCAAGAGTTGACACAGTTGTTCTGTGGAAAGCGTGGTCCTGCTGCTCAGAGTGGTGTCTGATTTTAATTTTAAACTGACCACCTCTACTGCATCATCAACAGGAATGCACGTAAAGAGTGATGTGACATCAAAAGAGACCATTGTTTCATCAGTCTCCATGATGACATCCCTCACCTTATCCACAAAGTCCATGGTGTTCTGTATGTGGTGTTCTGAGCTGCCAACTAAAGGGATGAGTACAGACGCCAGATATTTGGAAACATTGTAAGTGACAGAGTTAATCATGCTAACAATAGGTCTTAAAGGTACACCTTGTTTGTGGATTTTAGGTAAACCATACAGACTAGGTGTGGCCTCCCCTGGGTACAGTCTGTGGTACAGAATACGGTCAATAGCCTTGTCCTGCTCCAAAATTTTCAGGCAATCTATTAACTTCTTCTTGTAACCACTTCCTGGATCTCTTTTCAGAGGTTCATAAGTGTTTAAGTCACTAAGGAGTGTCATAACTTTCTCATGATAGTCTTTCTGGTTCAAAATCACTGTGCACCTTCCTTTGTCTGCTGGGAGAATGATGATGTTTTTGTCCTTGCTAAGAGTGGTGAGTGCATCCCTCTCCTCTCTACTGATGTTGGAAGGTGGTGGTTTGGCATTGCTGAGGCAGGATGAAACTTTGATTCTGAGCTGTTCTGCTTCAGCCTCTTTAATTTTGTTGTTGCGGATGGCTGACTCAGTAGCTATGATCATCTCCACCAGAGGAATTCTACTTGGTGCAACCGCAAAGTTCAGTCCCCTGGCAAGAATCTCTGTCTCTGGCTGGGTGAGCTGTCTGTCAGATAAATTCTTCACTCACTGTGCTAGTGATACTAGCAATAACAGCATTGTAAGAGGGGGACAATTGAACCCGGAGGCCTCCACTCCTGTTTTATGATGGACGGTTTCTTTTCACAAAGATGGCCTCCTTTACTCCTCTCTCAAACCATTGTTCCTCTCTATCCAGGATGTGAACATCTTCATCCCTGAAAGAGTGACCACTGGCCTGGAGATGAGTGTAGACCACAGAGTCCTGGCCTGATGATGTTGCTCTTCTGTGCTGGTCCATCCTTTTGGCCAGTGGCTGTTTAGTTTCCCCGATGTAAGATCTCAGTTTCTCTAATACTCCCTCAACATATGGAATGGCCACTGGTCTGGGTTCCTCCTTTTCACTTGTTGGCTGACTGGAGTCCTGTTTGGGTTTCTTCTCTGCTTTCAGGAAGGCCCAGTTAGGATATTCACATTGCTCTAGAGCCTGTCTTGTGTGGGATTTCTCCTTCTGCCTGGCTCCTGAGTTAGTGGGGACGCTGTCTGCTCTGTGATACAGAGTTCTGATGACTCCTAACTTGTGCTCCAAAGGGTGATGGGAGTCAAACTGCAAATACTGGTCTGTAGGTGTGGGTTTGCGGTACACCTCAGTTTGCAAATGTCCTCTATCAGAAACTGAGACCTCACAGTCCAAGAAAGCCAACCTGTATCCACATCAACCTTATGTATAAATATATAAAGTTCACACGACAAGATTTAAAAGATGTTAGGGATGTCTAGATTTCTCTCTTGTACCTGTTGCCTCTGCAACCTGAGTAGGTGGTAGAAGATGGAGAAGAGATGTTATTGAGCAAATATAATTTTATTTATTTGGCCTTTGTTTAACCAGGTTAGTTCGTTGAGAGCAAATTGTCATTTTCAATGGCAACCTGGCCAAGAGGCAGCAAGTACAGAAGTGGTAGACCAGTGAATGGTTCTGGTCCAGGAGAGACCACTCATCAGGAAAAATTGATGGAATTTCACATTAGCAAATGAGGTAAATAATACGTATTATATGTGTTTACTTCAACATGTATTGTTATTTAAATTATGATTATTCCAGAGTTTACATTTCTTTATGAGCTTGTGGTCAGGTTTTGGTATAACGTGATGTAAGAAGGAGTCAAATCCCTTTTTACAGACTGGACATTCCCAAGTTTGGTCACACAAAAAGCAGCTATTCAGCAAAATCTTCTTTCACTTCACTTTTCTACAAAATTGAAAGTATTATGTTCAATGTATTTTCCAATCTGTAGAACAAAAACTCGGTCACTGTGCTTTTTGTGTCATTTATATGCCGTTACTCACAAATGACAGACTACTTTATGTCAATAATAGAAAGTCACATTTAACCCCACAAGGATCTGCTGTTGGACTTCAGCTTCACCTCTTGCTGTAATGAGGCTACACAGGGAATTCTTTTGTCTGCTTCTTGTTGTTGGAGTCTCTCCAAAAGGTAAGCTAGATGCTTCAGCATGCTAGTAGTTGTGTTACAATAAAAACAGCAGGTTTTAAATTTATGTTTTACGCAGTTGTACTATGAATGTTTACGAAGCATTCACACTATTGTGATCCATTTTTCTTCTGTACGCTTTTCGGCGTCTTTCTCGTTCCACAGTTTTTGTGCTATGGCAACAAATCATAAATTAAAACATTCAGCTCCTTTATAGAGAAGGATGCTATGACTTTTGATATCGGTGCAGCTTTAGCTTTTTGAAATATTTAGCCTTTGCTGCCATTTTTTTAAAATCATAAATAAATTGAGCTCATTTTACATCCTTTAGAGCTTTAGATCTGTTTACAACTCTTCACTGCTCCTTTCACATTTTGTTCTGCTTCAGTTTCTTTCAGCTTCTTTGTGCAAATTCAAACATTTTTTCAGCTACTTTCAGCTGTTTTTTTTCAGCTGTTTTGTGATAATTTTATATTCGTTCAGCTAACTACAACATGTTTGTGCTTCTTGTAACTTATTTCTGATAATTTCAGCTAATTTATGCACCTCTCAGCTTTTTCAGCTATTTTAGCTACTATTTAGCTCTTTTTTATGCAACATTTAGCTTTTTTGGCTGATTCCACATTTTTGCACTAAGTTTAACTTGTTTTCAGCCTAATTCAGCAAAAATGTTCTCTCTCTACTTCCTTCTTGTAATTTAAGATTATTTCTGAAAATGTTAGCTACTTTTCAGCTGGTTTATGCTAATTTAATCTTTTTTCAGATAATATCCAAGTTTTAGTGATCATTTCGGCTTCTTTCAGGCTTTCTTTCACTGGGCATATGTTCTCTTTAAGTTTTGTTCTGCTAATTTAAGCTTGTTCTACCTTTTCAGCTACTTTCTTTTAGCATTTTTTTTCAGCTGTTTTCAGATAAATTCAATTTTTTTGTGGTAATTTCTGTTAATTTCAGCCTAACTTCATTATGCTCCTTTCAGCTCCTTTCAGTTTTTTTCTTCTATTTTCATTTTTTTCTGCTTTTCCAGCTACTTTTTAGCTGTTTTGTGCTAAATTGAGCTTTTTCAACTAATTCCACTATTTTTTTAGATAATTTCTTCCACTTTCTCTTGGATTTTTAAGCTTCTTTCTGCCTTTTCAGCTACCTTTCAGCTATTTTTTGTTGCTAATCTCAGCATTTTTAGCTAGTTTCCTAATTTTTGTGATTATTTCTGCTTATTCAAATCTAATTTAGCAGATATGTGTTCTTTCTGCTTTCTTCTGCTAACTTTGGCTTGTTCTTCAATTTCAGCTACATTTTAGCACTTTTTAGCTAATTTCAGCTGTTTTTCAGCAAGTTCTTCCGCAATAAGCATCCACATTGCATTTTCGCAGCAAATGCAATTTCTCTAGTTTAAATTAGTTCAGTCTTAAGAAGCTAAAACATTCAGCTAAAATAAATCCAAATGCTTCAGATTCATTAACAGTTCTTTTTTTTTTCTGCCTCTAACAGCTGCTGTATTTCCATCCAGCAGGTCTGGCAGCTGTGATACAAACACAGCTGAGTGTGTGGGCAACAACAGGGGGAGATGTTCTCCTCAGCTGTCAGCTTCTGGAAAATAATGGTTTTAAAACCAATCTCATTCAAGTCTCATGGGAGAAATCTTCACCTGCTGGATCAGTGAATATGGCCGCCTACAACCCACACTTTGGTGCAAGGGTGAATCCCGACTTTCGGAAAAACGTTCAGTTTGAATATCTTGGACTGCAGAACAACTCAGTAGTTATCAGGAACGTAACTGAGCAGGATGGAGGGTGTTATCTCTGTGTTTTTACCACCTACCCTCATGGCGGTCTATCAAACAAAACCTGCGTCCATGTCTATGGTAAGAAGCTGTCAGCATCCCAGTTTGAACCAGTTCATCTTGGAGTCTCTGATGGTTCTTGTTGTGTGTGCAGAGCTGCATGAACCCGTCCTTCAGGTCAGAGGATCAAAGTCTCCTGAAGAGTCACTTGTGTCGTGTTCAGCCACAGGTCGACCTGCTCCCACTGTAACTCTGACTGTTCCACAACAACACCTCCACTTGTCACAACACAACACCGTCACAGTCACCAACACCAACAATACAGTCACCGTCACCACCACAGCTGTGCTGTCAGGTCTCCATGACGACAGCACACGGGTTGGATGTGCAGCCAGAGTGGACTCTGGTCCTCAGGTGGAGGTGGTGAAGAGGATTTCTTTGTTCAACAATGCACCCAGATGTTTCCGTAAGTAAAAGCTCAAATGGTCTAAACTCTTATTTTATTATTGATTAGCTGTATAAAAAGTGTTTTCTGTCTTTTAGATTTGACTTGGGTCACTTCATTGTGCACGTCTGTTTTTGTGTCGCTGCTGATTATCTTTTAGTAACAGGTAAGATTTTAAAATAAAAAAAATGGCGTAATGAAGAGTTTATTTAAACTTTCTTTAAGTAAATCTGAGATACAGACTCAAGATGAAGTCAAAAACACGAGTGATTAAGGTGTGCCCCCCCCCCCCCCTTTAATATTATGATCTGTTCTTAGCAATATTTTGTTAGATATATCTGCCCTGCAGCTTCATTAAAACCCAAACAAAAATGCATCAAGATGTGTGAGTCAGTCAGAAATAGTAACATGTGCTCTAACTTCTGGTACCATTACATCAGTGTACTCAACATTTGCAAAGAACTGCAAAAGACTTTCTACTTAATGTCCACTATATGAATAAAATTAGTTAGACACCTGAATATTGAATTCAAGTGTTTCAGTCAGTGTTTGTTCTAAGCCTCTGACCTCCAGTGAAGGGCAGTTTTAACATTTTAGCAAGATCAGTGGCGGCTAGTGGAGTTTTAGGGGTTATAAGTGTGTGAAGCGGAAATGTCCATTGTTTCATGAGCCTGGATGGAGACAAAGTCTGCACTCCTGATTTAATCAGCGATGCACTTTCTCAAAACTGACAGCATACAATCAAGGAGTTCATTCTGCACAGTCTTAGATGTTCCCTTAAACACAGTGGCAGTCTGCAGGTACTCATGCAGAACTGCATCCAGTGATGCTACAAAATCCACCAGTCCTCTGAAAACACCCAGATTTTCTGAGCTTTCACTTTCATCATGGCCACGCAGGGCAAGTTCAAATGCACCACAGAACTTGACACAGTCTATTATTTTTGATAGAATATGCCTGTTTTTGTCCACCTCCTCATTGTGCTTACGGATCCCTACCCTGTAGCCTTCATCAAGCTGAAATGCAATGTTTATTTTTCCAAACATGGCTAGTCGCAGTGCATTTTCCATGTGGATCCCAGATTGTTCATGCTTTTTTGCCTGCTTTAAATCAGTCATACCTGTCTTAATACATGCAGATCCTGATGTTCGAAAAAGGAGGCAGGGAAAGCAGAATAAAGCAGTAGCCTCGCTATACGCAGTTAGCCAAGCCTTATTGCTAAACCAGGTCCTGGTAAAAGATAGAGTGTACCGTCTCCCTCTGTCTGTGGACTGCTGAGCAATTGTGATGTTCATCCCACTGCGGGAGGGTAATGATATGCAAATAAAGCTGCATTCAGCTCTGGGCGCAGGAGAGGTGCGCCCAGAATGGTCCTATCTCTTGTATTGAAGAGGACACCTTTTAACGAGAGTCTTTTTGCGCCCCAGGGTAGAAATACGTCACCAATTAGACAACGTCAATGAACGAAACAACTTTATTCAACATTAACTATAAAATATTTATCTTACAAAACAAAAAATATACATATATTTTGAAATATTTTTATTTTATTATTTCATTTTGATGTAATTTTTTTTTATGCCTTATTCAAGGTAATGTGGTGATTGGTGGGGCGACGCCCTTGAGCCCTCTATTGGCCAGCTGCCACTGACTAAGATGTTTTGGACAATGTCACGCCTTCACTTTGGTAATGTCTCTTTTCTATCCCAACATGACTGTGCCCCATTGCACTAAAGACTGAAAAGATATGATTTGATGATTTTGGACTGGAAGAACTTAACTGGTCCTGACCTCAACCACATCAATCCATTGGCAGGAACCTGAACAGAGATGTCCAGCTAGACCTTCTCGTCCAGCATCAGTGTCTCATAAATGCTCTACAGAAAAATTGACAAAAATTCTTCACAAAAAAAGACTCCAAACACTGTATGGAAAGACCACCAAGAGCATTTCTGGAGGAATTTGTTTATTCATTGAACAAATTATGAAATATTAGACAAGAAAATCAACATGAAGATTCAAGCTTCTGATGTATTTTATGTGGAGATGAGCTCCTAAATACATGGTGTATATAAAAATATATTCTATTACCAAAATATATTGTTTTGGTAATGTGTTGTTATTTTCAACTATACAAGTGTTCAAAATAAATTTTTTCTCATCACCTTTTATTCCTACTTGTCTTCTGCTGTGTGTTTTTTCCTTAGAAGCCTAATTATGGCAAAAATCAACAAGAATAGCTGATTTTAAAACTGATTTACGGTAATTTATCCTTTACACTTGTAGCTTTATCAAGTGTAACGGGCAGGCTCTTGAATGTAACTTTAAATGGAAATGTGCTGAACAGAATATAACTGTAAAGAAACAAGTTTCGAGGTGTTTCTGACTGACACACTTTTAGTTGTGTGGTTTTGCTGCTTCCTGCCGAGGAGTTCTGCACAGAGCAAAAAGAAGCGACTTCACCTTCAAGCATCACCGTTGCCTTTTGCTTCAAAGATGCTACCCGGTGCATTTTTGTATCTGCTCTTTGTGAGTGAAGTCTTCGTAAAAGGTAAGAAACTGCTGGTTTCAGCAATATAAAAATAAAATACCTCAGACTATCTTCATTGTTTAACTTGAAAATGTTGGCAATGTGAAGCTTTTTGACTTTCAATGGATTTATTTCACTTGGTCAACTATATGCTAAAACTAAGTCCCCGTTTCACTATCGACCTGTTCACGTTTCGAATGATGTTTCAAAAGATTTTTCTTCCGCTTTAAATCACATTTCAAATCAGTTTCCTCCCCTTAGCAATCCGGAATCACAGGCCCGCAGGGTATGGACCCAAAGTTAGCCTAAAGCTAAACCCTCAGCTAACCACTGATCCGTTCACATTTCAAACCAGTTTTCCGTGCTTAGTGAGACACCTGCCGAGGATCAGACTCTCGTTATTGGTAGCTCCATAGTCCGAAACGTGGCACCTGCAACTTAAACCATCTTAAACTACTGGCTAAAGCTAAGGCTAAGTACAGTAAAATTATTATTCACGTCGGCGAAAATTACACTCGGCTACACAAATTAGAGATCACTAAAATTAATGTTGCTTCAATGTGTAACTTCGCGAAAACTATGTTGGACTCTGTAGTTTTCTCCAGCACCATCCCCAACCTGACCAGCGATGACATGTTTAGCCGTATGTCGGCTTTCAACCGCTGGGCGTCCAGGTGGTGCTCTGAAAACAACGTAGGATTTGTAGACAACTGGAGTAAAACCCAGTTTGATGCGGAGAGATGGAATCCATCCCACCTTAAATGGAGCAGCACTTCTCTCTAAAAACTTACCCGATTCAGTTGGACATACAGATTATTGACAATTAACCGTCCAGTCTAGAAATCTTCCACACCTCTCTGCTGCTTCTATTTTGTTACCCACCCACACCCCCATTGCAACTGTGCCAACTCGCCCATAGCTCAAATTAAATAAACCAAAAAATAGCTCTAAAAATATAAACCACAATAATCTTATTAATATAAACACAACTTTAACAGAACAAAATAATAAAAAATTTTAAATGTAGATTATTGAACATCAGATATCTTTCCTGTAAATCCCTGTTAGTTAATGACCTGATAACTGATCATCATATTGATTTAACCTGGCTACAACAGGAAGATTTTGTTAGTATAATCTATAACATATATCTATAATATATAATCTATAATAATTACTCCACTCCACCTAATTATTTAAATTTTCATGTTCCTAGAACAACTGGTCAAGGTGGAGGTGTAGCTTCTATTTTTCAGTCGTGCCTATTAATTAATATTAAACCAATTAGTAGTTATAATACTTTTGAGTTGCTGTCTCTAAGTCTATCCCATCCTAAATGGCAAACGGACGGCCACTTTAACTAGTATTGCCTCTCATTCTGTGTCAGATGAGACAATTTTAAAAATGTCACTAGAACCTGATTTATGTTTGGAATGTCTTTGTCCTGTTGAGCTCCCTGAAATGCCAAAAATAATAGCTTCATCCAAACCATCCACATGTCTGCTAGATCCCATCCCAACCAGACTGTTTAAAGGTGTATTTTCCTTAATTAATAACCATGTCTTGGATCTGCTTGATTTGTCTCTAATAAACAGTTATGTACCACAGAGTTTTAAGGTTGCTGTAATTAAACATTTACTTAAGAAACATAACCTTGACTCAGGAATCCTAGCCAATTATAGACCTATATCTAATCTAACTTTCATCTAAAAAATTCAAGAGAAAATTGTTGCTGGTCAGTTACGTGATCACTTGCAAAGAAATAATCTGAAGAGTTTCAGTCAGGGTTTGGAGCTCACCACATCACTGAATCGGCACTGGTGAAAGTTACTAATGATATTCTCATGGCCTCTGACAATGGACAGGTGTCTACACTGGTCCTGTTAGACCTCAGTGCTGCATTTGATAAAGTTGATCATAATATTATAGTAAGTTTTAAGATTTGGTTGATTATAATATTCTTTTACTTATGTTTAGAGCTCAGAATTACTCACTACCATCAAACATTCAGAACTATTTTGTGAAAAGGACCAGTAGTTATAATTTAAAGGGAATAGAAATGTTTGTTAAACCTAAGTACAGAACAAGTTTAAAGGGTAGATCTACTACACTAAGAGGAATTGATCTTTGGAATGGTTTGGAGGACAATGTAAAAAAAGCGAAGTCAATACTAACATTTAGGAAAATGGTTAAAACTATTTTGTTAAATAATTATATTTAGTTGTTTCTATTTAACAAATTATAAAGGTATTTTGATGAGACTATTCTTTTGTATTACAATAAGCAAATTAATGTTTGAATTGATTGTTTGAATTTGATTGTTTAATAGGGAGCAGATATAATAAGAAATGTTTTCTTCTTCTGCTTCCTTTCATTTTATGTTTTTTTGTTTAATTTTTTTTCTTTCTAAAAATTGTCATTGTTTTTTATATGAAATGAATAAATTTACAATAAATAAATAAATAAATAAATAAATAAATAAAATATTCTATTACAGAGACTCGAATGTGATATTGGAATTACAGGAACAGCTCTAAATTGGTTTAAATCATGCCTATCTGATAGATTCCAATTTGTAAATGTAAATAAAGAATCTTCATCATACACCAAAGTTAGTCATGGTGTTCCTCAGGGTTCATTGCTTGGACCACTACTCTTTACCTTGTATTCCATTAGGTAATGTTATTAAACAGCATGGGATATATTCTCATTGTTATAATCAGCTATTTATACTACAAGCATGTCTTATAGACAAAAACATGGATGACCCTAAAAGTTTTGCTTCTGAATACAGACAAGACTGAGGTTTTAGTTTTTGGACCTGAGCCTCTTAGGAATGGATTTTTCAGTCTTTAACCCTCCTTGGATGGCATTAATTTGGCCTCCAGCTATAATGTTAAAAATCTTGGTGTTTTTTTTTTGATCAGGACATGTCTTTTATCCCCCACATTAAAAACGTTACTAGAACAGCCTTCTTCCACCTGCGTACTATCACTAAAATTAGAAACATCTTATCCAAAAATGATGCAGAAAAACTGGTTCATGCATTTGTCACATCTAGACTGGACTATTGTAATGGTTTATTATCTGGGTGTCCAAATACTTCTTTAAAAAGTCTTCAGTTGATCCAAAATGCTGCTGCCAGAGTCTTAACCGGAGTTAGTGGGAGAGATCATATCTATCCAGTTTTAACTTCTCTCCATTGACTCCCTGTCAGATTTAGAGCAGCATTCAAAATCTCACTTCTAACCTACAAAGCTCTCAACAGCCTAGCTCCATCTTATATTTGAGATCTTATTGTTCCATATTTTCCTAACAGAGCACTTTGCTGTCAGACTGCAGGCTTACTTGTGGTTCCTAGAGTTTCCAAAAGCAGAATTGGAGGAAGATTTTTCAGTTATCAGGCTCCTCTCTTATGGAACCATCTTCCAGTTTCTGTCTGTGAGGCTGACGCATTGTCCAGTTTTAAGACAGGGCTTAAGACTTTCCTTTATGATAAATCCTATAGTTAGGGTTGGCTTGTTATGCTGCTATAGGCTTAGACTACTGGAGGACAAATTGACCTCATTTCCTTAAATGAATTGTTAAAATTGAATAGTTTTAATTTGATACTATTTCTATCTTAATGTGATTCTTGATCTGCCATTGTGTATCTGTTCCTCCTTCCTGTTCCTCTCAAACCCAGCCGGTCGAAGCAGATGACCGCTTGTCCTGAGCCTGGTTCTGCTAAAGGTTTCTTCCACATGAGGGAGTTTTTCCTTTCCACTGTCGCCTTTATGCTTGCTCCAGATGAGAGTTCTGTGATGGAGTTAAATTCAAAGCAGTCTGCGCCTCAGATAAATAATGTTAACTTATTATTTTTATGTATGAATGTTTCTGTTCAGTGCCCTGAGATGACTTCTGTTGTGACTTGGCACTTTATAAATAAACTGAATTGAATTGAATTGAACTCGGAGGCTCAGTATAAAGGTGAAGTATGTCTACTGTCACAGATGGAAACGTGAAATATTAAATGAGCAGAAGAGTGACTTTTTCAACTAACATCTGTCATATTTCTGTCCTGCAGGTCAAACAATTGTGATAAAAACACAGCAGAGTGTCTTGGCAAGATTGGGAGAAAATGCGCATCTCAGCTGTCATCTCAGCTGGTTTTCCAGTTCTGTCCTGGAAAGCAAAATCATTCAGGTCACGTGGCAAAAAACTTTATCTGATGAACAAAAAAATGTTGCAACTTACAACCAAATCTTCGGTCAAACAGTGAATGACGACTTCAAGAATAAAGTTCAGTTTAAAGAGGCTGGACTGCAGAACAACTCAATAGTTATCAGGAACGTAGCAGAGCAGGATGGAGGGTGTTATGTCTGTGTTTTCAACATGTTTCCTGATGGAAGTCTATCAAACAAAACCTGCCTCCATGTCTATGGTAAGAAGCTGTCAGCATCCCAGTTTGAACCAGTTCATCTTGGCGTCTCTGATGGTTCTTGTTGTGTGTGCAGAGCTGCATGAACCCGTCCTTCAGGTCAGAAGATCAAAGTCTCCTGAAGAGTCACTTGTGTCGTGTTCAGCCACAGGTCGACCTGCTCCCACTGTAACTCTGACTGTTCCACAACAACACCTCCACTTGTCACAACACAACACCATCACAGTTACCAACACCAACAATACAGTCACCGTCACCACCACAGCTGTGCTGTCAGGTCTCCATGACGACAGCACACGGGTTGGATGTGCAGCCAGAGTGGACTCTGGTCCTTAGGTGGAGGTGGTGAAGAGGATCGCTGAGCTCAGACAGATGTCTGGCGGTGCTTCCAAAGGTTCCAGTAAGTTCAAGTTCTGGTTGTCTCAAATAGTTATATTATTAATGATGTGCTGGGATAATTTGAGGAGACTCTGTGCCAGACTCACAACTTACTGAAGGCATTATACATACTCTTTGGCCTGGGAACACCACTGCATCCCCCAGGAAGAGCTGGAGAGTGTTGCTGGGGAAACGAATGTTTGGATTTCCCTCCTAGACCTGTTGCCCCATCACCCAATTATGGACAAGCATTAGAAAATGAATGGTTGGTCAGATGGAATTTGCTGATATTCTGTAAACCATCCTTCCAGCCATTATCTTTTACCCTCTTCTTCCTTTCCAGGGTAAGGAGGTCACTGTTGCCCATATCCATCTATCACTGTGCGAGAGGTGGGGTACACCTTGGACAGGTCTCCAGTCCTTCACAGGGACACATAGAGACAAACAATCACTCACACCTAGGGACAATTTAGAGTTACCAATCAGCCTAACGTGCATATTTTTGCTCTGTGGAAGGAAACCAGAGTACCAGGAGAAAACCCTCGCATGCACAGAGAGAACATGCAAACTCCACCCAGAATAGGCTCCGGGTCGGGATTGGGTCTAGCTACTTTCTCACTGAGAGGCGGCAGCTCTACCAACTGAACCACCTGCTCCGCCTATTCTGTAAACCTTGAAACCCTCTTTAGCCTCTTTCGTGTGGAGTTCCTCAGGGTTGTTTTCTTGGACCAGTATCATTCTCTTTTTTTCACGCATGCTCTAGGCTTCATTGTTGGATAATTTAATCATCCTATTATTTTCTCAAATAAATAAACCACACAAGGAAAACTAGAAGATCTTGTCAACTCAGCTTTAATCTTGCAAGAGGGACAGCGTTGAAAAACAAGGATCAAGATGTTACATGTTGCTTCGTCTCCAAGGTCTGCTCACAGAGAAAAAGTCAGCAAAAGCTTAAATACCCGTTATCAGACAGAGGAGACGTCAAGACAACCTCTGCTTCACAGCTCACAGTAGGCGTCAGAGTTTATCAGCTATCAGTTATCAGCCTCCTCTCTGCGTAGACAGAAAGGCTCTCTTGGATTTACACACATGGTTCTATATTAATTTGACATCAGTAAGTGAAACATCCATGACCTTTACATAATCTTCCCCCATCATTCATAATTAATTAGATACCGAAATCTAATAATGGTCAATCAGGTCATCTGGATAGTTTCTTCATTTCGCCCTCTATCTGTAGGGCTTCATCAGTCTGAGGAGTCCCAAATAAACTGTGTTCCCCACTAAGCTGTACACTCCTTTAGTGGACCAACCAGTTGGTGATAAGAGGGTTTCTGGGGGCTGTCCTGTCCCCCGTCGACTCCTCCCAGGCAGGCAGCTACAGCCAAAGTGGTTCAAGACATCAAAGTTCATGCTCAATCATCCAGTCTCCTCAGACTGATGAAGCCCTCCAGATAGAGAGCGAAACGTCTTTCCACAAAAAAAGAAACTGTCCAGATGACCCGATTGACCATTACTGGATGTTGTACATGGATGATTGAGCATGAACTTTGATACCGAAATCTACTTATTATTGAAGTGCAACAGTTGGACTGTGCTGCAAATGTTAAGGCTTGGATGTTTTTAAAAATTATTACATTTTAGAGAGGAATAAACTGAAGTAACTATTTCTGGAACATCTGCAATGCCTCTTTAGATCTGATTAGTCTTGAGTGATAAATTCACACGTTAAACCATCTGATATTTCATTCTAATTTTAACTTTGAGAAACAAATCAGTTAAGTAGTAGTGTTTTCTCTACAGAATAATAAAAATATTTGATGATTTTCAAGGAGTGAACCTTGTTGTTACTGTATGAAATACTTGAATATTGCTCAAAGTAATTACGTATTTTTTGTCTTTCAGATTCCACTTGGATAATTGTACTATGTGTGTCTGTACTAGTGCTTCTGCGGCCATGACAGTCCTGTTTAAACATCAGGTAAGTCTTCTAAAACATGTCTGTGTTACAAAACTCAAATTAAGTCCCACATGTTGATGAATGAAATAATCTAAACTGTCATGTCAAAGACAGGTTTGAGTCAGCGACCTGTCTTTTCCCACAATCAACATGTTTTTTTTTGTCTGTTTTTAGGAAAAGGAACCTGACCCAAGGAGAAAATCAGCTGACAAACGAAGATTCAAACTTATGATAAACCACATTCCACACATGGACATTATGCAAAAAACAGCATTTTACAAGAAACGTTGTCATTATGGGAAAATATCAGCATATTTAAACTGTATTGTAGCATTAAAAAAAAAAAAAAATAACTGGCTAAATGTTGCATTTATGGTGTATGTCCAAAACCAACCCTTGTTTGTTTTTGAGGGTTATTAAACACAATTTGATTACATCATGCATATTAATCTTTTTTTTTCTACTTGTATGATCTAATGTGTACATTTGAATAACTTTCTTAACATTTTTTATGTAGTTTATAAGAATATTGCCATAAAAGCAATCAAAAACATAACATTCCTTGAAGGAATGCATATTATCCGCCACCTTTCATGCCATAGTTTGAAATTAAGATTATTTTATGAAAAAAAATAAACAACAGCAATGTCGCTGCTTTGGTCAAATCTTAAGAAAACAATCTTTTACAGTGCAATCTCATAAAATATTTTGCTAACAGATGTGCAAAAGCATTTCTTGTTTGGCAGCAGCCGATATTAACAGGATTTCTGTAAGATTAAAAAGTCAAAACCCAGAGGAGCCTGTGCGATGATGCATGAATGGTTGTGCAAAGTTCAGAAACTTTGTGTGGCTTTCCTGCCAGCAGGTGGTTTAAGTTGTGACAGAAATGGGTGCCAAAGTCTAAAACACAAAGTGAATGGGTCTGTTTTACCTAACATGACAGAATCTACACCCCATCGTATCAAACCCAGAGTGGGTTTTGTCACCATTGGTGCTGGTGAGCCCAGTTGTGCAGGCAAGCAGGCGAGGACTCAGGGTTTATATATAAAAATAAAAGATTTATTAACAAAACAAACGAGCTGACAGGGCAGCAAAAACAAACAAGGATGGACAGGTGGTACTTACAAAACAGACAGGTGAGCAGTAGACAATGCCAGGACAAAGACTAACACAGACACATACTTATATATAGAGAAACACCAATCAGACAAAGTGAAGGAACCTGTGAGTAATCACAGATGCCAGGAGACAGAGATTGAAGACGCAGGACATAAACACGACACAAGATGGGACTAGACACCAAAGAAACACAAACCCTGTAGAGACATAAACAGAGGATCAGAGAAACACAAACATGAACACAACACCAAGGATAAAAACACAATTCCTACAGGTTTAGTTTGTTATTATCGTATTTTTTGGACTAAAAGGTGCACCGGATTATAAGGTGCATTATCAATGAACGGGTCCGTTTTCATACATAAAGTGCACTGGATTATAAGGCGCATTAAGTGAAACAAAACAATCAAATAAGTCAAATTTTATTCAACTCATTCACAATAATCACATAAAATTGGTTTGAGTTCAGTAAGCACAACCAGAATTAATAATAAGATGCAGTGGATTATAAGGCTCACTGTCAATTTTTGAGAAATTTAAAGGATTTTAAGTGTGCCTTATAGTCCGAAAAATATGGTATCTCCTGCAGCAATCATAGAATATGATGCATTTTTTATTATGCTTTTTGTGTGGAGCCTTGCCAAAATATACAACAAATGTGTTCCCACTTCTAGATTTAGTTTGACTTTTTCCCCACCAGAGACAGAAATTAACACAATGAGCCAAACCACCACATGAGTCAGCCTCCGTAAAGTCTCCATCCTGTGTGAATGATGGGAACTTGTACACGCACACATTGTTTTCCCCACTTTAGGTTCCAAATGAACTTGAAAATCTTGTGATCAATGTGTGAAGATTAAAGCAGGTGATGGATCAAACTGTTTGTCATGTGAAGTTCATAAAATGCTACTGTCTGCATGTGAGTCACAAAACATGTCTGTGTTTTAGATTTTTTGTTTTTCATATGTGACAAGTGGAAGTGAACTTTATTACATTTATGACTTGCATCAGGTCTATTGACCAGTAAAGATTGAGAACATCTTACAGGAGTTTAATTTATAGATTTCTTAAGTTATTCTCTTTTCTATTAACCAGAACTCAACAATGAAGTAGATTTTTTTTTTTTTTTTTTTACTGGGAGCCATAATCAAGACTCTTTGAAAGCTTCTCTTTCATATATATGTATGTACACACACACACACACACACACACACACACATAAATATATATTTATATATGTGTGTGTGTGTATTTTTTATTTTATTTCTCTGCTTGTCTTAAAAAATATTTTTCATTCGACCTTTATTTATACAGGCTAGCCTCACTGAGCCACGGGGACTCATTTGCAAGAGAGACCTGTTCCAGACAGAACATATAAAGTACAGACAACAAAACAGTAGACAATGGCAACAATAAACTACAGTAAAAATGCAGTTAAAATAAGAGTAATGTATAAAACAATAAATCAGGGTGCCACAAACCAAGGTACTATACTAAAAACAAGAACATATTTGCTTTGACTTTTCTACTGACATTAGCAAATGTTTGAAACCCCTTAAAGAAATCAAGATGGACAACTTCAGTTCCTGTTGCAAGGTGTTCCAGGATACAGGAGCTGAGTAGGAAATGGCCTTTTTGCCAAGTTCAGTCCGCACTGACGAGACGCTGCAGGTAATGATGTCCTGAGAGCACATGTTGTAACTGCACTGACGGCATGACACATGGGAGGAGATATAAGAAGGCAGCAGACCAAGGAGGGATTTATAGATGAAAATGAACCAGAGTGAGAGTCTACGTGTAGATAATGATGACCAACTGACCAAGGAATACAAAGTGCAGAGATGTGTACGGTAGTTACAGCCAGTTATAAATCTTAGCGCGCCATGGTAGATGACATCCAACATCTGCAAGGAGCTGGCAGGGGCATTCATGTAAATAACATCACCATAATCATTGGCCAGTATGAAGGTAGCAGTTACAAGGCGTTTTCTGGCATTCAGAGTTAAGCAAGATGTATTTCTTAAAAAGAAACCCAATTTTAATTTCAGTTTCTTTATCAAGTTTTCGACGTAGTTTAAAAGTAAGATGTGCATCAACCAAAATTCCCAAGTATTTGTAAGAATCTACAAACTCAATAGGAACAACATGCATGGATGAGATGGGAGGAAGAGTTTCTTCTGGAAAACAACATCCCTTTGGTTTTGTCAGCATTTAGCACCAGCATGAGATGGAATAAGTCTGACTGATGTCAAAGGCAGACTGTAGAAGCTGGAAAACCTTGGCAACTGTGTTAGCTTGGCAATAAACAACAGAGTCATCGGCATAGAGATGCAAGGTGCGTCAAGAATGTTTTGACCTACATTATTTATATAAATTGTATAAAGAGTGGGACCTAAAACGGAGCCTTGTGGCACACCGCTGGTGACCGTTAGGTAGCTAGATGAAGTACCGTTATGTTAAACACATAGCCTCCGACCTGAGAGTTTGAGAACCAGCCAACAGTGTGACCTGAGAAGCCAGTATCTGAGAGCTTGTGGCATAAGATGTCATGGTGTACTACAGTATCAAAGGCTTTGGCTAAATAAAGTGCAGCACAGTAATCCTTAGCATCCAAAACTTCAACAACATCCTTAAAAACTTTTAGTGAAGCAGTCATTGTGCTATGTTGTTTTCTGAAGCCAGATCGGAGGGAAGATAAAATATTAAGAGTCCAAATACTTCTTGACCTGAGTATTTATCAGTTTTTTCTAAAACCGTAGGTAAAATACAGAGTTTGGAGATTTGTTGATAATTGTTCAGTATAGTTGGGTCTCCTCCCTTCAATAACGGCAGCACAAAAGCTGTTTCATCTGGGACAGTATTATGTTGTATAGACAGATTGAAAATGTGTGACACTGGTTCTGCTATAATTTGTGCAGCTAGACTTAAATAATTTAAACAAATAAATAATAAAGTCCTGAATAGATCGTTTTGATTTTGATTTTTTTTCCAGGAAACAGATATGAAGACAAAGCCAAGACACATCAGGGGTCAGAGAAAAATCTGATACTCACCTCACAAAAAACACAGCTTTTCTGTGATTTAATAACTTGCAGGGTAACTTTAAAGGACTTCCAGCTAATCTAACCTCTGATGTGCCGAAACTCCTTCAACTGCCCAAAGTGCAGTTACTTCTGAAACACGAAAGCAGGCAGGATATTAACACTTCATATTTAAATGAACAGAATTGATTTAAAAAAAAGTTATCATGTTGTTTTACCCCAAAATCTAAGCCGAACGTGCAGGCCTTTTATCTGTCCGAGTTCGTTCTGAACGGTCCACGTGCAGAAAAAAACGAGACCTTATTCAAGTCAAAATGAACTTTTAAGAGAGAGCAGACTTTAAATAAGTTGTGCATGGAATGTCTGATAAAACACACAGTTATTGTGTTTGTGATTTAAAATGTGAATAATTCTAAAGTCTATGGTATGGCAAATGTTTATAGCCATTTAAATGATACCATGAATTAAATATATATATATAATAAATAATACATAATTAAATACACGTGTATGTATATATATTCTTGATAGTGCATTTTTAATGTTTAAAAAAAACCCACAAGAATGGTGTAAATGTATTAGTATATATTTTTATTCTATGTTAATATTCATTCAGTCATTCAACCTTTATTTAGACAGGTGAATCCCATATATTAATATAAGTACAAGTATTTGTTTTTAATCATATGTCGCACTATTTTTTTAATCACCCATATTTTTTTTATTTAATTTTAATTTTAATTAACTTTATTTATACAGGTTAGTCTCGTTGAGTCACGAGAACTCAATTTTCAAGACACCTGTTTTGGAGCAGATGATGGGGGTTAAGGGCCTTGCTCAAGGGCCCAGAGTGGGGCAAAGGAGGGTGGAGGCAGGTGTGGGTGTTCCACCTTTCCCACCCACATTTTGATGCTGTCGGTCCAGGGAGTCGAACCGGTGACCTTCCGATAGCGGAAGGTCTCTAGCCTCTGTGCCCCCTTCCCCGTTTATTGATCCATCCATCCATCCATTTTCTTTACCCGTTTATTCCATTTTGGGTCACGGGGGTCGCTGGTGCCCATGTCCAGCAATCACTGTGCGAGGGGCGGGGTACACCCTGGATGGGTCGCAAGTCCATCACAGGGCCACATAGAGACAAACGAGACAAACAACCATTCACTCTCTCACGCACACCTAGGGACAATTTAGAGTTACCAATCAGCCTAACATGCATGTTTTTGGACTGTGGGAGGAAACCGGAGTACCCGGAGAAAACCCACGCATGCACGGAGAGAACATGCAAACTCCACCCAGAAAGGCCTCCGGACCGGGGTTTGAACCAGGGACCTGCTCGCTGAGAGGCAGCAGCTCTACCAGTTGCGCCACCGTGCTGCCTCCCGTTTATTGATTTAAATACATAAAGTTGTTGTACTACCAGTAACAATTATGAGATTTGTTAAAATTATTTTTGTCTCCGTTATTCAAGTAATTAAATTGAAACACAAGGTCTCATTCTCAAGAGACCCATTTTAAGTGTAACGCAAGAATGTCTTTTGTTTTTTTTGTCTTTTAATTGCACCCTTGAGGATTAATAAAGTTTTTTTTAAATGAATTGAATTGAATGTAATTACAGTCAATACATGCATATTACAATCTAAACAACATCACATTAAAAAAACAAACAAATTAAAACAAGTACATTTCCAAAATACTGTACTGTGATTATTTTATTTTAATTGACAGTGCCTGAACCACAAAGTTTAGCTGCAGTTGCACATTCTGGCCACCAGGGGTCTCTGTTTGTTCGTGGCGCTGTTGATGCTGTTTAATGTCCGCACGAGGCGGCAGGAAGTCAGGTCGTAGTTAAACGTCTGAACTGAGGAACCCGCCGCTTCACTTTGATATGAACCGAAGAGCAGGGAGCATATTGGAGCAAACTTCAATTCTACAGACTAAAATCTGTCAGCAGGTAAGTTTAATGACTTGTATATATTTATAAAAATAAATATATTACACATTTTAATGTTGAAAACTGGTTTGAAATTTTTAAAACGACGTCGTTTTTCGTCTTTTGAACGTTTAGCTAATTTAACACACCTGTGTTGTAAACACTTGGAAATATCTCTGTCCTTAAAAACAGAATTTTATTCAATATTTATCAACACATCTGACACGTTTGATCTAATAATAACAGCTTTATTTCAAGACGAACACAAGTTAGTAAAATATGTCCAAAAAAAAAAAAAGTGAATCTTAGGGATTCATGATGTTTATTTAATAAGTTTAATTTAATGTTTGCTTCCTGGGGCCTGTGGAGAACATCTGGATGCAGAGCAAAAATCCTGGTTGGGAGTATGGTTTCACTATTTGGAGCTCATTCTGTTCTTTTTTTTTTTTAAAGATGTGTTCATAATATTTTATATTTTGTGAAAAAGTGTCACCCCTAAGAATCTGCAAAAATGACTACCGATTAAAAAAAAATATTTCTCCAAATACAATCTGAAAAGCTTTTCACATTAAAAGTCTGACAGCTGATCCAGATAAAATCATTAATAGGAGCTGTCTGCAGCAGAGTTTATTTATTTATTTATTTAGTGGAAAAGGGATTAAACTGCTGCCCAACAGGAGCAGGATGCTTGCTTGAAGCCAGATGCTTGGCACTGTTAAAGAGCAAATAACGCCTATAAAACTTTCAGCTCTGCTCTGTTTTGTGGTTGAAGCAGGTTCCTGTAATCCCACTGAAGTCCAACTCACTCCTCCCACAGCGAGTCTCGTCAAGGACCAGTTCTAACTTTTAAATCAAGGGAGTTTATAACTAATCTGCAGGTTTCAAGCAAATGAATTTACGTTTTTGTTTAGTAACTTGTGCTGAGCTTGGATTTTTACAGTTCTGATCCATACACACCCTCTGGTTGCACACATGCTGTGATTACCCGAGCCATTAACGTCCTCTCATCCTGTCTTGTGTCATCACTGGGCTTTGTAGTTCCTTCGGAGGTATTGATTTCGAAACCTCCAGCTTTGATGCCGTCTAGACTTTTAAGGTGGCAGCTGTTTTTGCTGATACAAACTCAGGCACCAGATTTTTTTTGTGCGACTCTAAACAGAAACGAGCGGGATCATGAAAACGCCTTGATGGACTAAAAACATGATTTATTGTGTGAATGTTTGTGAAGCATTCGCACCATTGTGATCCATTTTTCTTCCGTACATTATTCAGCGTCTTGCTCGTTCCACAGTTTTTGTGCTATTTCAACAAATCGTAAATCGAAACGTTCAGCTCGTTCAGGAGAAAGGGTGCTGTGACGTGTTGGCGTTGGTGCAACTTTAGCTTTTAGAAATATTTAGCCTTTTCTGTCACTTTTTTTTTTCCCACATAGAGAATGAATTGAGCTCATTTTACATCCTTCCAATCTTTTTAATGTGTTTACAACCTTTTACATTTTGTTCTGCTTCAGCTACTTTGTGCAAATTGAAACTTTTTTCAGCTACTTTCAGCTCGTCAGCCCCCCCCCCCCCCCAGCTGTTTTGAGCTACTTTTAGATTCTTTCTGCTAACTATAACATTTTTGTGCTTCTTGTAACCTCTTTCTGTTAATTTCAGCTGTTTCTGCTATTTCGTCTGCTATTTAACTGTTTTTATGCAAATTTTATCTTTTTGGCTAATTCCCCATTTTTTACACTCGTTTAAATTTTTTCAGCCTAATTTAGCAAAAATCTACTCTCTCCACTTCCTTCTGGTAATTTAGGCTACTTTCAGAAATTTTTAGCTACTTTTCAGCTACTTTTTTTAAAAACTAATTTCAGCTTTTCTCAGATAATATCCTTCTTTTTACTGCTCATTCCTGCTTCTTTTAATTTAATTGGGTAAATGTGTTTTTTCTCCTTTCTTCTGCTAATGTAAGCTTGTTCTACCTTTTCAGCTACCTCTTTTTTTTTTAGCATTTTACAGCTAACTTCAGCTGCTTTCAGATAAATTCAAGTTTTTTGTGGTCATGTCTGTAACTTTCAGCCTATTTATCTCCTTTCAGCTTTTTTCTAAAAGTTTCATCTTTTTCTGCTATTTCAGTTACTTTTTAGCTGTTTTGTGCTAAATTTAGCTTTTTCAACTAATCCCACTTTTTAAAGATAATTTCAGTGCCTTCCACGTCCTCCTGGTTTTTTAAACTTCTTTCTGCCATTTCAACTATTTTATTTTTACTAATTTCCTAATTTTTACTGCTAATTTCTGCTTATTTAAATCTAATTTAGCTAATTTGTATTCTTTCTGCTTTCCTCTGCTAATTTAGGGTTGTTCTTCATTTTCAGCTACTTTTCAGGTAGCTTCAGCTGTTTTTCAGTAAGTTCTTCAGCAATAAGCATCCACACTGCATTTTCGCAGGAAATGCCATTTCTCTGGTTTATTCTACAACCGTCTTCTAGCCGAAGTGATGTCGTCATCTCTAACATCATCCTCTTGCGTCCTGTCCCAGCAGGACCAGTGCCAGTAAGATGCAGCTACAACCGTGCTGACCAGTAGCAGCAGCCAGAAGAGTCACAACACTGAACATCTGACACGGTACGCCTACATCCCAGCTGCTTTATTTACTCTTTCACCATTCCAGCATGTGGGTTTTGTGGCCACACGCTGTCAGCAGTGTTTAACGTTGAGGTCGACCAGTGAGACTTTGGTTGTGGTTGCAGCTCGCTGACACTGTTTGTGTTTGCAGCAGCCGAATCGATGCAAGTCTGGGTCAGTCTGTGAGCTGCTTCGGTGTGCGATGTGTGGACCTGCCCTCCGCCTGTGTCTGCTGCTGTGGGTCGTAGGCGCAACAACACAAAGTATGTTTTTACAACCAAAGCTTTCCTTAAATATACATGATGCTCCTTTTTATGAGCACTTACGATATAATCGGTTTTATAAAGCTGCAAGCTGCAGGCAACCACTTTTACATGAATTGTTCTGCTGATCTTCTATTGAAAATTTCACTTTAAACAAATGTTGCAGCTATTCTGGATAGTTTGCATCTTCTCTCACTTTGTC